>NW_017802880.1:163433-164136 GCF_001625305.1 Branchiostoma belcheri
AAAACTTTTGCGCGAGCGTGTGTGTGTGTGTGGGGGGGGGGTATTTTCGAACCCCTCTTGCTGAAGGGGAACCCCCTTACCCTTAGTACCTTACCCTTACCCATTGCAGGTACCCTGAAAAACCTACCCTGGATGCCAAACTAGTATCTGGCCGTTAGCAGTTTTCCTTCGGGAGCCAAGAGCTCTTTGCCCGCCTATCTAAATTACCGCTACGGGGGAGTTGAGCCCGAGAGGTTTGTCCGGCCCTAGAACCGTAGCGGTAATTTAGACCCGCGGGCGAAGGGCTCTTGGCTGCCGAAGGAAATTGCTATAGCGGCCCGAAACGACTTTGGCATCCAGAGTATGAAAAACCCTGAAAAAGGCGTTACCCGTCTGCATAGTCAATCTCCGTTCCGTCAGGATGCCTCCATATGCTTGAACTTCCCGATTCTGGTTGGATGTCCAACCAAAAGTTGTACAACTGCGCTCCAGGAAACCCTCTTATAGTTGCCTTTAGTGTTGAAAGAAAACAAGACAAAAATGCTTACTCAGAAACCTATATAAATACAAAAGTAGGAAGCTTTTCCCACATTAGAAATTCTGTGCGTCAAAGTATCGACTGTCATAATGCAGCCTTCCTCACAATTTTAATTTATTATTATTATTATTATTATTATTATTATTATTATTATTATTATTATTATTATTATTATTATTATTATTA
>NW_017802880.1:164175-193086 GCF_001625305.1 Branchiostoma belcheri
ATGCTACATCCTGAAACTTAATTTAAATTTTGGAACAAGAATGACACAGAGTAGGACCTTTACTTAAGACAGCTTTCTTAAGGAAATTATAAGAAAATGTACATTTTGCAAAATGCATTTGGACATTCAACACAAAAATATAAAATGAAAACATGGCTGACTGCTTTACATTCAATCATACTAATGGAGCTGTAACTGGAATGTCCTTGCAACCAGTCTTTTGTCATGTCAAACTGTCAGAAAACTGTCACTCCCAATCACATGTGCAATGTACAAGACGTTTAACGGTTTGAATAATAGATGAGATGCGAAACGGTGGACTACCATAAATATTAGTCTCTACCAGACTAACTACGCTGGCTATATACAGGAGAATATTTGCCAGGGGAGTTTGGTCGCCTTGTGGGTTTGATTGGCCTCCTTCGGTGGGAAAGAAACTACCTCCCCGTGGCCAAACTTTCTTGTGGCCGGACTTTCTTGGCCAATTTTACTCTTTTTTTTTTGCCGAATTCTACGATCCTTATTCCCGTAGAAAGGCCTGGTGGAGGCTACAGAAATACAATGTCTGTAGCATCTTGTTCTCATAAAAATAGAGTCCATTCCAAGTCAGCAAGGGGGTCGCTATTGTTATAACTTTTTATTGTTACAAATGCCTCAATTCTTTGTACTTGTTTGTTTGTTTAAATGCATACAATGCGATTTCAGAGCAGCAAAATGGATATGTTCTGAATAAGGCAATCTTTGTCATATTCACACATACTGCTTTACATTAGCACATTTGAGTCAGTATTTCATACTTTGGGCTTTTACAACTGCAGAAACAAGCCCCACGATGAGTCCTTTATTTTCTGGGAGGTACCCCACAAATCAGCAAAGGCCCTTCTAGTAACCATTTTCCGTCAGAATTTTGGGAACGTTTGCTCCAGGAGGGGCAATATATACTGGGATAGTGTGGTTTCAACTCAGTATGTAGATAAACAACTAGAATATTGACTTTGAAAATTCGGGTTCCCAAGCCCTAAAAACTGTACTGGATGCCTTTAATAAACTTCACAGTTAGTAAAAACAACGTCATTTCAAAATTCTAGATATTTTTACAACTATGGATGGAATATATTGTTTACCTCGTGTTTCTCCCTCTTCTCTTGACATTTTCTTGGTTAAATAGATTCAACTTCCTCATAACGTAACTATATTCTATTTTCTCTTTTGCTTTGTTCCCTGGGCTTTGTGTCATCTTGGTCTATAGTTCCTGTACATGTGCCTTTTCTACTTATGATAGGATAAAACAATATAGAGCGACTTCATTAATATTTTTCCAAATGTGTCAAAATAAGAGAAGTGACATGTCTCGGCGTGCTGAGACGTAACAAACTGTTTCAATCATGCTTTTTCCGAATTTCAAATATCTGTTTCAATGCCTTACTCATTTGGCTGACTGATGTGAAAGACGTTTGCGTGAAAAGATCAAGGATACTAGAGGATACAGACACTGGCTACCTCCACAGAGATCACAAATAACTGGCAGTAGTACTAGCTAGAATTAGTGAGATGCTAGACTGTCCGAGAGCACGAACCAACAGATATACATGTAAGAACTCGCCTTTACCGTTCATGGTCCAACTCCTCAATAACTATGGACTGAACCCCTTACTGTTGTCTTTTTGGTACAGTGTTCTGTATCAAATGTAGTCCGGGAAATTTTTAATGTATGAAACATGTATTTTTATTGGTTTGTTAATCGGGCGCCTATATAACTTATATTATATTGCAAACCTGTAGTTTTTATGTACCGATGTTTTGTAAATTGGTTTACAATTCATGATCAGTTGTTTTTAACTGCGAAAATAACAAGAAATCCATATATTGAATCTGGAATATACTTTACGTCTCTCATTAGCCTGCTGTAAGCTTCGAAGTAAGCGCGGTATCGGGTGGATGGCAGCCGGCCCCCAAGGCTAGCGCAGGTGGACACCGCTTGGTCGAACGTCACCATAGCGTTGTCTACGACGGTGTAGTGCTTGGTCCCCACCACCACTGTGGCACTACTGCACAGGTCCCGTTCTACATGAACAACATGAAGATTTAGATTTGGATTTTATTGAATATCATGTCACAATAAGTGCATGAAATATGTCGAGTATTTACATCTTGCGCCCAGTTATTACAAATAGATAGTATAAAATCCTACATATATTTGTATCATTAGCGATAAAATACATCATAAAAACTTATCATATTAAGAATACAACAGTTAAAACATTCAAAATCAGTATTACCAGAGACGAATAACATCATAAAATCAGTATATACAACGATCAGGTCTTAGACAATAGCTTCAGCGCACGGGGTACAAAAGACTGTTAACGGAGTGGTTCCAAGCAAGGTCTATACGACCACTTCTCGGCATTGAACTAGAAAGATGAGAGAAACATGGCTATGTCAAGAGATGGCGGTGAACGTTTGATTTGAAAGCCTGTAGATTGTAGGTTGGTGGAAAACACTTGTCAGGGAGGGAATTCCAAAGCTTGGCCGTACGGGGAAAGAAACTATCACTGTAAAAAGATTTCGAACAAGGAATTGGGACGGTGAACTTGTGTGAGCTAGTGGAGAACCTAGTGGAACGATTAAAAGTTCTAAGTGGTGGAACTAGTTGGGTGAGTTCTGCAGAGCAATGACCATGACAATATCTGTAAAAGAGGGATAGAGAGGCAACATTTCGTCTATGGGAAAGGGGGTCTAACTTGGAGGCCAGAGGATAGCCTATGGCCACTCAAATTCTCTTTTGTATGCGATCGAGAAGGTGCAGGCAATCGATTGAGTTGTACAGTTTTGCACTTACCGTATTCCATTCGTTCACACGTACACTGGTCCATTTGGACGATGTAAGCTGCCAGGAGGATCCACAAGCCGCCAAACTCCATGGCGCTCCGAAGGTCCTCTGTCTCCTGGTCTCACGCCTGGTCACTGAGATAGTGGCTGTTTTTATGGGTTTGTTTAGGCCGTTGTCGTGGTGCCTGCTAGCTGTAAATTTGTTGCTCGGTGATGTTGGTTCAAACGTCACCAGCGGTCATCAACCCAGCACGACAAAGCAGCCCACTAATGACAGGAGACAGGTAGCCTCCAACAGGCCTTTCTACGGGAATACGGATCGTAGAATTCGGCAAAAAAAGTGAGTAAAATTGGCCAAGAGAGTCCGGCCACGGGGAGGTAGTTTCTTTCCCTCCGTGGCCTGTCAAACCTACAAGGCGGCCAAACTCCCTTAGCAATTATATTCTCCTATATATAGCCGGCGTTGTAAGTCTGATAGAGACTAGGAGACCAATAGTTTTAACCACGTTACAAGTCACAAAATGATCACCGTTAAACTGTGTTTTTTTTTCTGATTTTCGTGTCTTATGTCTTTATTTCATCTTTACCAACTCTAAGTGGCAAACTGCCCATGCACATGAGGATACACAAAGGATATGGGGCTTTTGAAAGCAATGTATTCCGTATTGGATGTCTTACGCACGTTGGGAGGGATTGTATACAAGTGTGGTGATAACTGCAACACGCAAATAAAAGTACAGAACTTACTAGGTTTTGTGCATCGAAGATACGGGTAGAAATTGCTTCCCTCCAAGTAAAAGTTACAAATACACTGTGTTCTGTATACTGTAATTCCTGATTTTTTTTCACTGTACTGTTATGTTTACTGTTTTCATTGCCACTTCTGTACTGCGAACTTATCATTACAGTTAACAAATAATTCCTGGACTTTCTTTTTCCTGCACAGGTCACCACCGTGAATATATATAGTTCCTCAAAATGTTCCATTTTTCTCAGACCGTGCACTTTTGATACCGTGAACATAAAGAGAATTACAGTAATTGGCTGATAAAACTACTCTTGTATTGTCGAAAATATCTTGTACACGTGTGCGTCTAGTTTCAAGGACACATCATGTAGGCTACTAGGTTTGTGACAGCTCATAAAATATTTACGTTTACCGCCAGTTGCTCATACACAGATACACAATAGAATCAGGGACTCGGAAGAAATTTTCTTTTGTGTCTCTGCCCAACTTTGGGTGGATGTGGTCTGGATAGTACCCAAAGCTGGGAGGAAACACACAATAGAAAATTCCTTCCGAGTCCCTGATTCTATTGTGTACCTGTGCAGGGGCAACAGACAGAATTTTATGAGCTATCATAAAAACCTAGTAGCCTGCATGTTGTGTCCTTGACACCAGACGCACGTACAAGATATTTTCGACAAGAGGAGTTTTATCAGCCAATTGTATAGAACACAGTGTACTTATAACTTTCTAACGATGTACTTATAACGAACTAAGATTCTGCACGAACAACTATCAAAGGGGCGCTAGTGTAACGGAAATGAAAAGAAACCTACAGTGGGGGTCACTGGAAGACAGACGTAGAATGTCCAGACTGTGCATAATGTACAAAATGGCTAATAAACTGGTGGACGTACCAACCACTAAGTATCTGATACCAGCCCAGAAAAGAACAAGAAACAGTCATGCCTTCAAATATCAGTTATCAACCAAGAATTGAGGTATTCAAAAACTCGTATTTCCCCAGAACTATCTTAGACTGGAACTCGTTGCCACCAAGTACAGCTGGGGCATCATCACTAGAAAGCTTTAAACAACTCCTGCAATCGAATGTGCAAAGATCGAGTGTAACAAGCCGTTCGGTGTAATATAGCTAGCTGCCGCCGCGCCGCGTGCCTGCGAAGCTGGTGGTTACGCCGAAGGGCGGTTATACCGGCTATACAGATACAGAAGCTGGTGTGTTACGCCGAAGGGCGGTTATACCGGCTATACCGATACAGAAGCTGGTGTGTTACGCCGAAGGGCGGTTATACCGGCTATACAGATACAGAAGCTGGTGTGTTACGCCGAAGGGCGGTTATACCAGCTATACAGATACAGAAGCTGGTGTGTTACGCCGAAGGGCGGTTATATCGGCTATACAGATACAGATACAGATACAGATAACTTTCACGTAAAGGGAAGCAATTGCTATCCTTATCTTCGCTGCACAAATTTAAAACCTAAGTTCTGTACTTTTATTTGTGTGTTGCAGCCATCACCACACTTGTATACAATCCGAAACCCTCCCAACGTGCGTAAGACATCCAATATGGAATAGATATTTTCGACAAGAGAAGTTTTATGAATACCTAATTTGAATAAAGCTCCCATGTTGTTCTGTAGCTGTGCACGCGGAAGGCCTTTACAGAACTTCACAGGTTTTTGTACATTAAAGATAAGTATAGACATTTCTCTCCACATGAAAGTTGCCAGTACATTGTGTTCTGTGTCACTGTCTAAAATTTTCTTGTATAGTGTACATACGTCTAGTATCCAGGACGAAGATAGCGGTAACATTCAGCCTGCAGTTTTTAGCGCTTGAAACCCCAATTTTTCAGAGCCAATATTCTAGTCATTTATCTACATATCAGGTTGAAACCACACTATCCCAATGTAGATTGACCCTCATGGGCCAAAAATACCCAAAATTCTGACGGAACATGGTTACTGGAAGGGCCCTGGGCTGATTTGTAGGGTACCACCCAGTAAATAAAGGACTAATCTTGGGGCTTGTTTCTGCAGTTTTAAAAGCTCAAAGATCTATATGCTACGTAATATAAGATGTGTAATTTTTCTGTCCTTCGTTTATTTTGGTGGATAGATCTATATATGCTTTTAGAACCTAAATGTCAAAACTCGCCAAGCCCGCCAGAAAGTTATTGACGTGTTTGTATCCTCTGTTGCCATAGCAACGAGACAGACTAATTTTCTGCGTCCCTGGAGGTTCCGGGAATGAGTCTAAGGCTGGTCAGTTGATTGGATTATATTTTGAGCTCAGACGGATTTTGCTTCCAGACGTTGGAGCGTGGTCGGTATTAAAGGCCAAGTGGGGTCGTGTGGCGAAGCGGCAGAGTGCTCGACTCGGAACCGAGAGGTCCCGGGTTCGAGTCCTGACATGCCACCGATCTTGTGCCCTGGGAAAAGGCACTTTACACGACTTTCCTCACTACGCTCAGGTGATCATGAAAATGAGTATTGTCCTGTCATGTGTTTGTCCCGTGTTGGTGGTGGCATTAATATAAGTTAAAAAAACTTGAGCGTACCGTCACCACGTCTTGTGATTAGAGGTTCGAATATATAAAAAAAAAGGCACCCAAAGCGATTTCAGCCCTAGGGCGGTAAAACTGTATTTTCAAAGTAAATTTCCTCAGTCTTGCATGTTTTGTCATGTTTTGTCATTTGTCTTGCATGTTTTGTCATTTGTTGCCACAAAAGGCCAGCATGTGACGGCTTGTCGTAAAAGTAGTCATGTACTGCTACTGCCACAAATTCACAATACCAGCTTTGCATTCCTGTATGTAGTTTAGCAGCATTTTGTGGGAAGAAGAAGGTCTCCCGTGCTCTTATGCCTAGCGTAGGGTGGTGCCCATCTCCATTTCCGTAGCCCTTGTGTGAAACGGCATGTTCATATGCCCATGTCCAGCTCGTAAATGTAGGAAAGGAAAGGAAGGGTCTCCCGTGCCCTTATGCCAAGCGTAGGGTGGTGCCCATATCCATTTGTGTAGCCCTGTGTAGCCCATTTGTGTAGCCCATTTGTGTAGCACAACTGTGTGTAGCCCTTGGGCGACACACAGTTGTGCAGTTGCACTACAGCAGGGGGCTGGTCTGCTGGTAGTGCTGTGTGTTTGACCTTCCCATACTCTTTTTCATATGTGCTGAGTGCTAAGCAGAGAAAGAAGCGTGTACCATTTTTAAAGTCTTTGGTATGACCCTGCCGGGGTTTGAACTCACGACCTCCCGGTTACAAAGCGAGCACTCTAGCAATTGAGATATTGCACCGGTAGAAAAATATTTTTGAGAGCGGGACTTTTTTGGAGGACATTTTTTGGGAGCGGGACTGTTTTTTTTTTGGGGGGGGGGGTCTTCAGAGGATGTCACCCATACAATTGAATCATGTTAAGTTGAATCAGTGTGGCCTTATCGCGATCCGTTTCTCCACCAAATAAAGAAAACTAGTCTTAATTTCTCTCAAAGTCAAGGAGCCTGCTTAAATATGTTTACTCATAGCACCAGTTTTGTGTGGCGTCGGGTGGCGTAGTGGTAGAGCGTTCGACTATGAACCGGGGAGACCCGGGTTCGATCCCGAGTTGTACCCGGGACAAGTCTGAACATGCGCCCCGACGTTGTGTCCTTGGGAAAGGCACTTAACACGACTTTCCTCACTCCACCCAGGTATGAATGGGTACCTAACTTCGGTTGGGGAAAGTCGTATTGAGGTCACCGTATTGAGGCAGCCGCACAGACCCTTGCGACAGATATGTGCATTATGTGTGTTATTTGATTGTTGTGATTTGTATTGATTATTATGTGATACCCTGTATAATGGCTGCACGGGTACTGTTTAGCCAATAAAAAAAACATTTATTTAAAAAATACAGTTACGGCGAAACACCGCACCGTGTACATGGGGGTGAATGTAGCAAATGTATAGCATAGCCTTGGTACTGAAACGCCATCTAGCGATCGTTGGTCACTAGCTCACCCCAGCTGACGGTCACAAAGTGTCCGGCTCTCTTTTCTTCAAGGTTTAATACTAACGTCTTGCTCATACTAGTAATTCTATTTCCAGGCTAACTGTGATACTAAGTCGATACTAGAAAAGGGTTATATTTGTGCCGTTTTTCTTCTTTATCATATTTTCTTGAGTTCTAAATATTAAGTTTAAGATACATTGTACATCCTTTGTCACCCTGTATATATCCCTTATATAAGTACTTGTATAAGTCCTTTATATAAGTACATGTATTGCGTCCAGACGTATCAACCATGTAAAATTGGATAAAACTGCACCTATTACTTTTATCCAACCCGAAGACGTCATTAGTCTAACAAAAAGTGGGCTAGGATTTCGTTATTGTAGCTTGAAATAATCTGACTAATCTCAAAATTGAATTGCGTCCACATTTCTCAAAATATATTTTAAGCGTATATTAGTCTACCGTCTACGGTATGTGTCGCATAAATCAGCCTAAGCCATTATGGCTCAAAAAGAGGAACAAATTTACAATCTACTGACTTTTTTCAGTAGTGGCAACTGTCCACAACTTGTTCATATTTATTGCGCACACGTAACAATCTCAGATACTTTTAGTCTACTCATGTCATGTTCCGACGAAACTTCCCTGTACATAGGCCAGTATATATCCAACACTTTAGTTAAAAGGAATCATATTATATCGGACTCAACCAACACTCTAGCTTACACAGCCATAGAACCCAAGACAAATACATTATCATGTAAGCCATGTTCCATATATATATACATGTACTATATTATCTTTTTGAAAAAGTATAATGTTATTTTCGATACAGAACTTGTAGGTATTACTGTAGACGTGAGAGTAGATGTTAGTCAGATATGTAGTACTGAAGAGTTTGCCATACATTGTACCTGTTACAATTGTTGTGCAATAAAGATTGACTTGATTGACTTGACTTGTATCTGTATACTTGTAGAAGACCTGTGTTGTGTCATTTCGCAGAAACAAGGACACAAGAACGAATGAACAATAAATGTTTCTATTGCCGACCGATAGGCCATGTCAAAAGTCTGAGTGACACTAAGCATGTGCTATTAGTTCAGAAAGCCATTCCATTTACTCGTCAACATGCTTGACAAGAATAAACAGAAACGACGATTTTTTTTTTAAATTAAGACATCAAAAAAACATAAATACAGACAAGATGACGCCGCACTCAAGTTCCGTGGAACTAATATTAACGGCGCCGTCTACACAAAATGAATAAACAAAGATATACCAATTACGTGGAAAAATATACTAATTACATACTATTAGCCAAATGAATAGTAAATTGAATTCGACGAGCGCAAGTCCCAACCCCTATCCCTTAGAATTACTGATAGGACACAGGTAGAATAATTGAAGTCGAAAAGATCAATCGGATACAAAACGACCATTTTTGATAATGAAGTTCTGAGTAAAGCTCATAATTTTACAATTACTCTCAAAACTGCAAAAGGATGATCCGTAATGTAAAAGATGAAGAACCTTGATTATTTCTATCAGTCTACAACAATCACGTTACAATGGAATTTGAAGTTTTCCATCTCACACGAAGAGTGGACAAAATCACAAAGAAACTAATCTTACGCCACAGGAAGTAAGTTTTATGGATGACATCCTCCGCAGACTCCAAATCTAATGCGAGCGGGCGAAAAAACAAAGTTCCTACATTTTAAAATTTTGACTCAATCATTGTACAAATGGTTTTGATTCATTGGGAACATCACATATACAAAGTCAGCATATCACTGCATCAAAGTAAGAAACCAAACATTAAATCAGAGCCTTTTCTTGTCTCTTCTCTTCATAGTTATCTGCCATCCACCTTCCGGCATGGCAACAGACATATTTGCCATTTTTGGCATGTTGACCACTGTCAGAAGGCAACAAGGTTTCTTTTTTTCCAAAATCAGGCGACAATTAATGCGCGCGCTGATGTCATCCATAAAAATTACTTGCTGTGGCCTTACAAGAATTCAATACCTTTGCATATGGTCTGCTCTGTTGATTCTTACACAAACACATTCATATATATGGTGACAGCAGTCTAAATCCCTCCTGCTGTAAAATTGCAACATGATGTTACCCAACACTAGTTACCATGGTGACAAACGTCTGGTTCAGGTCATTGACCTTATTTGTTTGGAGAAGAAGAAGAAGATAAAAAAAAGAGCAAAAACAATATGTTTTCGATAAATATAACTAATCTTACAAGAATTCAATAGTTCGTCAAAATGGTCACTTTTTTGTTCAACGCTTCAGTTAGGACTAACTGTCCGTCTGGACCAGCGGCAATGCTCAGAGGCTCGACATCAGTAGCGATGTGCCGGATAAATTCCCCGCGGCTTGTGAACATCTCCACCCGCCTGTTTCCCGAGTCAGCCACGATGATGTGACGAGAACTGTCCGTACAGATGTCAAGGGGGTGGCTCAATCGGCCGTTGTTGGTGCCGTTTCCTGCAAACTTGAACATGAACTGTCCATTGTCGCGAAACACGTAGATGTAGGCAGTGGAGGAGTCTAACACTAGGATAGAGTCCTCGCTGTCCTCTGTGATGCCTGTCGGGTGCATCAAACCCTGCCGCCTCCCAAAACTTCGCTCAAGCATCCCGTTTAAACCGAAGACTTTCACCGCCCCGCGATGTTCGACCGTCTCTGTCACAATGGCGCGATTGGACAATCTGTTCAGGGCAAGTCTACGAGGTTCCGAGATGCGAGGAATTGCAAAACTGTATTTAAAGCGTCCACTACAATCATACAGCGCGATATAGTGGGACAGCTTATTCCCGCCTACAATCCAAACGTCGTTGTTGTTGAGGGTACCAAACGAAACATCGTGGGGGAAAATGCGAATTGTCTCTCCCCGTCTTTTTCTCATATATGTTAAGAAATACATGATGAAGATACCCTCACTGTCATAGATGCCGACTCTTCGACCTGTGAACATTACGGCTATCCTCCCACTTGTAGACACAGTGACTTTGAGTGGATGCCCCTCGACATCAAAGGATTTTGTTGCCTTGACTGGTTTGACCTCAATACCTAGGGAATAAATCATTAAAACTACCTAGAATACAACGATCGATTGATGAGTAAATCCCTGCAGTTGATTTTTGGATTATTATTACCATTATTATTGTTATAGAATATTTTGAATCAATATGTGACATCTTCTTTGTTAGAAGCCTGGAAGCTGTTTCGGTAGGGTTAGTTCGTTGTGATGTTTTGTTCAATAGCGCAACTCAAAAGGCTATGAATGAATTTTTGTGAAATTCGGTATGTTGTTAGCTATCCAAGACATAAACAAATTGTAGTGTTTGTTTTTTGGTACAGCAACAGAATTTCCGGGTTTGGATGTTGCGATCTTGGGAATACTCTGATTTTATTCCGATGTAAAAAGCACTATGTCAAAAGCAAAAGAGAAAAAACAACCAACATCAAACATCTAAGAACTGTTCCTTCAATTACGGTGCTAACGTTACTTGAGAAAATGAATCATGAGATCCTGTTGGGAATTTGCACTTCCTAAACAAGAATTCGGAGATCTCATACCTCCATGAAATGTATGAGTTTTTGTAAATGTTTTTACACAGTACACTACACTACAGTACAGAACAAAATAACACAGGTTTTTGTTTTCAAATCTTTGGCCTGAAATAGGTCAGACTGTAATAGACATGACACATTTAGCCTATTCCAGAGGGAGAACCTCATTAATCAGGCGCGATGCCTCCACACGTGTGCTGGTGTTTTGTTGCATAACCCGCACATCTGTTTTCCCTGCCTCGCGAAAGATACAAAAACCGAATGTTCTGCTGCAGTACCATGGTCAGCCACCAGGAGGCCCATATTTAACCTTTACCTTTGGCTTCCTAAGACCTACCAGCATACCAAATATCATCACAATCCATAAAGGCGTCCTGAAGCTAAATGTGCGGAAACACACACACACACACACACACACACACACACACACACAGAGAGACAGACGCGCCAAAAACAATACCTTAATTTTTTATTGAGGTAATGAATTTTAATGCTTTGAGGTAAACAGCTACAAGCTTTCTGAGCAGATGGGAGGGTGCAATCGTGTCATGACTATGTAACATGGGGTACAGTATAACACTGTTACATAGGCGATATGATGGTCTTACCTCCATTCATTTCTGTCTGTGCCGTGGTTGTTGACATGCTATGCTTAGAGCTGGAGTTTGACGACACCTTTGGTAAAAAAAATGATAGACACATGGAATGAACTTACTCCAGCCCTAAAGAGTCCTACCTTGTCTTTTCTCTCATTCAAACAAGCTCTGAAAAAACATCTGATAAACGAACCTAGCCCCCTGTAGTAGTTTCATTTAGTGTTTTCTATTATTTCAACTCATACTAATTATTATCAGACATTATCATTATTGCACTGTATTTTTAACTTACATTACCTCATTAATTTCTACCGTATATTATTTGATTATCCTTATTGTATTATTTCCATTTTCTGGTGTATTATTTCCATTTAGTGATTATATTTAATTTTGTATAGTTTAGAGGAGGAGGGCCTTGTATAAGCATTCCATGCTTCTCCCCTCCTCCTGCACCTGTTTTATCCTTGTTTTGTATTATTATTGTCTGTTTTGCTTAATGTGCAAACTAATGAAATCAACAACAAAAAAATCAAATAGACACTTGCCTCTAATAGTAGTAACAGTAATTACCTGTAACAGTAATAAGTCATTTACGCACCTCTCCGATTTCAGTTGTGCCTGAACCTACCGTTGTTTCCGACTTTGGAACATCAAATGAAGATCTCCTTAGCCATGTAGTAGTTGACTGAGTTGTACCTGGTCCAGAATGTGACTGTAAGATTACGAAACGATGTAAAAACGCAAATGTCACTATTTTTTTATATTCCAACATGTAATCACCAGACGTGGTGACGACACACTCAAGTTTTTTCAACTTATTGTTTATTGTTTGTTTATTGTTCTTTCGCACATAAAAAAAGTAATGGTATAAAAAGAAATTATGTACAATCAAATACATGCTGGAGAGCCCAAGAAACCAGGAGGTTTATCTAGTGGGCTCTCCCAAATCCTGTTAACGATCTCATATTTACATACATTATTTACGTTAACAATTAACATGCATGTCTTAAGGGACAAACAAGAGAAAATTAACTCAAACAAGATAATATAAAGTTAACACGGCAAACTAAATGTCTAAACAATAAAGTAAGACAATCAAAACATATCGTATTCAACAAAAAATACATTTCCAATAGTCAAATCATAAGTTAATATGAGTAAGAAAAACATAAGAAACCAATATTAACACAAGGAAAATATCGTAGCATAAGAAAACAAGGAAAACAAAAGCAAATCAGGAAGTGGTAGATGGCTTCTCTATTAGGTCAGTTTTTAGATGTCGTTTAAAAGTTGAAAGGGATTGGCAATTCTGCTGAGAATGACTTATACTGTTCCAAATTAACGGACCTCTAAACATTATCGTGAACTGTTTCATATTTGATTTTGTCAGGATTGGCCTTAAATCATTTTGCTTTCTGGTACTGTAACTGTGGATATCTGAGTTGTATTGAAATATGTCCTTGAATTGAACTGGTAATTGTGAACTTTTGTGTAAGACTTTGTGGACGAAAATTGCTGTTTGGAGTTTATTTATGTCATACACTGTTAAACTTTTCAAGTTGTAAAATAGAACCGCAGAGTTAGCAAAAAATGGAACATTAGACGCGATCCTAACAAAGCGCTTCTGCAGCTGATGCAGCGGACGGATTGAAGTAGTGTACGTACTAGCCCAGACTATATTACAATATGTTAAGTAGGGATAAATCAAAGTATAGTACAGAGTGATAAATATTTTACGTGATAGGCAACTTGCAACTTTTCTTATTATACCAATATTCTTATAGATTTGTTTACAAATAAGGTCAATATGGAACTTCCATGTGAGTTTCTCATCAATAAGGACTCCTAGAAATCGTGTGTTACATACCTGTTTGATTAGTTTATTGTCTATGTATATCGTAGCCCTTTCTTTGTCGTATTTCTTATTTCTACCTGTGAAGATAATGAAGTTCGTTTTATCTATGTTAAGAGACAGCTTATTTGACTTAAACCATTCGTTTAGTTTGCACAGCTCTTCATTAACGATTGTTATTAGTGTATGAAAATTATTGTGAGAAAAGAAAAGATTAGTATCATCGGCAAATAATAGAGCGAAGAGTTTGACTGATACCAGGGCAAGGTCGTTAACATAAATTAAGAACAAAAGAGGACCGAGTATAGATCCTTGTGGGACTCCGCATGTTACTGATTTCAGGGATGAAGTGAAGTTATTACTCGAAACATACTGCATTCTATCGGACAAATAATCTTTTAACCATTGAAGGGCTGTACCTTTAAAGCCGTAGGAGTTTAGTTTGCTAAGTAATATGTTATGGTCCACGGTATCGAAAGCTTTCGATAAATCGAGAAAAATACCAATACTGAATTCATTTTTATCCAAAGCTGAGGTGATTTTATTTACTAGTTGTAGTAGGGCCATATGTGTTGAATGGTTTTTACGGAATCCGTATTGGTGAGTGTATAAAATGTTGTTATTTTCAAGGTGCTTCAAGATTCTGTTATACACTATTTTTTCTAGAATTTTTGAGAGTGCAGGTAAAATAGAAATTGGTCGATAATTTGTAAACACACATGGGTCACCTGCTTTAAAAAGCGGGATTACCTTGGCTACTTTTAAGTCGGAGGGCACTTTTCCTGTCTCTAAAGAAATTTTAAAGACATGAGTAATGGGTTCTAGGATTTCTGCATTAATCTGTTTTAAAAGTGTAGCATTAATTTCATCCTTACCAGGGGCAGCATTTTGAAGATTGTTAATTATGTCATGAATTTCTGCTGTGCTAGGTGCGCCAAATAAGTTGATGGGAGGAATATCATTTTGTACATAGGATAATGGAGATTTATATTAATGCCGTCACCAACACAGGGGACAAATACATAACAGGACAATACTCATTTACACCTGAGCTAAGTGACGTCGTGTAAAGTGCCTTTCCCGAGAGCACAAAATCGGTGGCATGTCAGGACTCGAACCCGGGACCTCTAGGTTCCGCTACACAACACGACCCCACATGTCACTATCATGATGTACATGCTACATTTCCAACCTGGATGTGGGCATATGTACAACTTAGTTTTCTTAGGAACGAAATTTTATTCTTTTCCTCTGCCGTTTCGGAAGTTGGTTTCCTGTTTTAACCCTTGCCCTGCTGACATTTCTATTTTTTCACAATATCTTTCGATAATTTCGTGTCTTAATTAGATCATAGACCCCCAATTTTTTTTTTGCCCTGCAGTGGCATAGTTACTTCCGCATTCGTTACGTTTCGCTGTGGTGCGATGCGTTGCACGAGAAATACCCCCAAATCGTACCTATACAGAGTGTTATATAGATGGTACTGTATGTGCAGAACAACAATTGTTGTGCTCCTCAGTACAAGGGTTTTAAACATCACAGAATAACGCAGAATAGCAGCCGCCGAAAGTTCGTCAGAGGAAAAAAAATCATGTGTACCGATTTGTAAGAAAACTATGTAACTTAGGATCAATCTACAAACATAACAAAACTAATGGCAGGATAGATGTACTCAAAGGTTTGCAAGTAGCGACTTTACAACAATAACTCTGTAATTATGAGCGAGATTTAACTGTAATTTCCAACACAAAAATTGGACTCACCCAAATTTTGTAATTCTGTAGTGTTTTTTTTAGTGCAACAGGTAGGAACAGATGCACACAGGTTTTCTGCATTCACAAGCCGTGTATCGCAGAAAGAATGCACTATAAAAGAACCCCAGATGATGGCAAAAGAACAAAGTTCCAAAAGGATTCTAACAGAGCAATCTAACTTTCAATTAGTTTATATTCAGATATTATATGTGCTTTTTTTAGACCTATGATCTATGACTAGTCTAAGTTAAAGCGAAAGCAGGGGTGCCAGAGTATACAGTGCAATTTTACTAGTATACAGTGCAATTTTACAGAATACAGTGCAATCGTATTAGTATACAGTGCAATTTTACGGAATACAGTGCAATCGTATTAGAATACAGTGCAATTTTACGGAATACAGTGCAATTTTATTAGTGACGTTGAATCATGTGACTTTAACCCGGCTTTCCCTTCTTTCTCATTTTCAAGATGGCGGACGCCGCTGACTCAAATACTGTCATTTTTGACCTTATTCAAAATGATCCCTGTGCAGTAACATGCCCTGTGTGTAGCATGTAGTGATTTGACTAAAGGTCTATGAGAAAGGTCCAAATTCGCTCGAAAAACAGAGAAAGATGTGAGTACGCTCTGTCAGCGGCGTCCCTGGAAAGCTGGGCCCAGGTTACGTCATTAGTAAAATTGCACTGTATTCCGTAAAATTGCACTGTATACTAGTAAACTTGCACTGTATACCGTAAAATTGCACTGTATACTCTGGCACCCCTGGAAAGCAAAGGGCAAAGTCGGTAAACCTACAGCGTGCTTATCCATGACAGGAGGGAGTACCCCCGTCACCAGCAACAGCCCAACGACGATCAAGGCGGCGACAAAGATGGCGGTTGCCACATTTTTGATACGCCGAAGCCAGCAGACCAGCATGGCTGCTAGATAGAATGAATGAATGAATGAATGAATGAATGAATGAATGAATGAATGAATGAATGAATAAATGAATGAATGAATGAATGAATGAATGAATGAATGAATGAATGAATTTTTATTTACGTGTCTTGCGACTTTTGTCGCCCAGTCCATATGGGCTTATAAGACACCAAAACATAAACATGAACATAAACAAATGTACAGAAATCATATAAACATAAATCCAAGTCCGAGTCAAAAGGAAACATCAAATGAAATTAAATAGCTTATACAAAGTTGAACATAACATAATCGGTACATAAGAGTCACAAGTGTCAACTCAAATTGTCCAGAGTACATAAATGCAACTCGGAAGTACATAAAGTAAAATGAACTTAGATACATGTGTATATGAACCAATCCGGGAAAAAGAAAACAAAAGGAGAAACTTATGAATAAATGAAGGTTTTACGCTTTTTCCAAGCTTGATAAATAAAAAATGCAATTTCAAAAACACACTCATTAAATAATCAGTTTAGTTTTTTTTCGTCTCTTTCCCACATGATATTGGGTTCCTTTATGTACATTTTCTCAAATAGTGCTTGGCGAAGATTGTCATAAAAAGGGCAATAAAATATGAAGTGAAGCTCATTCTCTATTTCACCTAAATCACGCAATAAGCAAATATTGCTAGATAGATTTACCTCGCAACGTTACATTTGCTATATCATCTTACATGTCAAGTAATATTATCTGCCGTAATACACATGTAGGTCAATATTAGCTTTCTACTTGTAGAATAAACAGAAATACGACAATAAAAGATTTTGTCTCTTTTTCTAATACAGTACCAGCAGCAAAGTCTGGAAATAAGTGAAAACTACCCAGTATTATCACAGCAAAAGGGGCATATATGCATGCATTTACTATAAAACTACAAATATTTTGGGAAGTATATTTCATCAACGAACCGTTTCTAACTTTTAGCCCTTCCATCTATTCCTACAATACTGTAAATATAGAAATATTATATATCTGAATGACCTCTGGCCTCCTACCAGACTAAGTTATATTGTTACTTGTTTATACTGTCATTTGCCTAGTGTTATGGATTTTAGGTATAAGAGATTTCTGTGTTTTGTGACTTTATTGTGCAATGATGTGTGTATGTATGTATGTATTTCATAATGTGGGGCCCGACATAATCTGCAGCTGCCAGGGCCTTCCAGGGTATTGCAATGTTGGCAATTTAAATAAATAAATATAGTTTACCCCCATGTTCTTCATGTTGTAAAGTGCTTTTCATGGGCTCGGTTGTTTGGGATGGGTCTAGACCATGAGTGACGGAATCCGAACCTCTCTCTTCCTTTACATGTTGTCTACCCGCTATCGATGTGTTGTCGATGTAGGTATAGTCGTGGTCACCAATGGATGAATAGTAGTGGTCTTTTGGGTCTTGCGAAATGCTAGTATCATGATCCTCCTTGGTTTGAGTTGACTCTTCATCTTGTAAAGTGTCTTCATGGATGCCGTTGGACCTTCTTCTTAGCGCTTCTATAAGACATAAACACTGTAAATTGCATCATAACCCAATGTATTTCTAATTTTGTTTATTTATTTATTTATTATTTGCACGTATAAAAAAGTTACATAATCAAACAATAACAATAAGAGAATATGCGGGGTAGGCAAGAAACCTAGGTGGTTTTTTTTAAAGGGCCTGCCCCAAACAAAGGTAACTATGATACATGACAAAACATATTTGAATAAAACATTAAAATTAAACAATGAAATAATTGATTAATTAAACAAAATCAAGACACAGAAATAATAACTAAAGTGTGTAAACTAGTTTTTACATCTACGAAAAGAAATTAAACAAAAGTCGTATAATTCAGGTTGCTGTTACAGAAATAAACTGATTAGATAATTAACATAAAAATTAACGATTAAAACAAATGATTGAAAAAACAAGGAAAACAAACAAATCAGATTGTAGTGGTACCGGGGTTAATGTGCTATCGGAACTTGAGTTCCGCGACCCCATACCTTCGCTAAATGGTGTTAACCTTTCCAATAACATACTCCTAAGGTTTATTGTTTCTTGTTATGCAAATCAGGTAATTTTTGGTTTAGTTGTACCAGGAAATGATAATATCTACCAAAATATCGTACGTTTATTGTACAATTATTCAATGAATAAAAATGCCCTGATTTGCTGTTTTGGTGTTCCCGTCAGTGAACACTACTCTGTAATAATTTTTCTTAGAAAGAAACTAAGAATTATGTTCTTGAAGCATGCAAAGACAGTTTTTTAAAGAACAATTGAAATCAAAAAAAGCTACAGTCAAGAAAAGAGTTATGATAATGATGCAAACTGGTAATAAACAATAAATAAACAATAAACATACCGTTTCTTAAAGGAGGTTTAAAGCGTCTGGACATGTCGGTGTGATCTTCACTCAACGATGCCTCCTTTTCATTCTGAACCGGGCCACTGGCACTTCCGCAGTGGGTGACTTCGAAGTGGTAAGAAACAAGATATGGCTCGATGTTGTCGTCGTCTGTTCCACCTACTAAATAGAAAAAAAATGAATTAAATATCTATTTTGGGTGCAGTATGTAAATTGTTAGTTGTATTTGCTACAAACTCTCACGCTATTGAATGTATACATTGAATCAATTGTATTTGTCAAGCTCGCTGCAACCCTGAGGCCAAATTCCAACTCTTGAAATAACCCAGTATGGGATTTTAGTCTATATATGTATTGCATTTTACCACATTTTTTTGTAAAAACATGCAATGTCAATCTGAACTCTTGCAATAAAATTACACATTGGAAATCTCACCTTTCGAGAAAGAAGCATCATGATGACACCTTGGCTCCTGTTGAGACGACGCGATCTCCCCTGGATTTTCTGCATCCAGATTCCCCAGGTGGTAAGCAGTGAGATATGGCACGATGAAGCCGTCACCATATCCATCTGTCTGTGTGGAGCAGTGAGAATTCTCCATTTCTTCCACGCTATCGTCTGGGGCGTGAGTGTCTTCACCATTAGACGGACCCTCTACTACAGACATCGCGACAGATTGTTCACGTTTTACCACAATTTTGTTTTCTTCTTCCTAGAAGAGACAAATCACAGCTTCTACCTCTCTCTACTGCTCAAAACGACTCGCCACTTCTTACTACTTGCCCTACTGTTAAAACTTCCAATATTCCAAAAAATTTAAGCATTTGCTGTTGTATTTACTGGTAAGTGATATATATAACAGTTGAAGCAGGTCAATTGTATGCATAAGCCTTGTATATAAGTACATGGATTGCGTCCAGACGTATTAATCATGTAAAATTTGATAAATTTGTTTTGAACTGCACCTATTACTTTTATCCAAACAAAGATTTCATTGGTCCAACAGAAAGTGGTCTAGGATATCGTTATTGTAGCTTGAAATAATCTGAAGAATCTGAAAATTGAATTGCGTCCACATTTCTCAAAATATATTTGAAGCGTATATTAGTCTACCGTCTACGGTATGTGTCGCATAAATCAGCCTAAGCCATTATGGCTCAAAAAGTGGAAGAAATTTACAATCTACTGACTTTTTTCAGTGGTGGTAACTGTCCACAACTTGTTCATATTTATTGCGCACACGTAACAATCTCAGATACTTTTACTCTACTCATATCATGTTCCGACGAAACTTCCCTGTACATAGGCCAGTATATATCCAACGCTTTAGTTAAAAGGAATCATGATATTATATCGGACTTAACCAACACTCTAGCTTATACAGCCATAGAACCCAAGACATATACATTATCATGTAAGCCATGTTCCATATATATACATGTACTATATTACCTTTTTGAAAAAGTATAATGTTATTTTAGATACAGAACATGTAGGCATTACTGTAGACGTGAGAGTAGATCTTAGCTAGATATGTAGTACTGAAGAGTTTGCCATGCATTGTACCCGTTACAATTGTTGTGCAATAAAGATTGACTTGACTTGTATCTGTATACCTGTGTTGTGTCATTTCGCAGAAACAAGGACACAAGAACGAAACAGTACATTTTTCTATTGCCGACCGATAGGCCATGTCAAAAAGTTTAAGTGACACTAAGCATGTGCTTGTGGTACAGAAAGCCATTCCATTTACTCGTCAACATGTTTGACAAGAATAAACAGAAACGACGATTTTTTTTGTATTAACACATCAAAAATCATAAATACAGACAAGATGACACCGCACTCAAGTTCCATGGAGCTTATATTAACGGCGCCGTCTACACAAATGAATAAACAAAGATATACCAATTTACATAGCCAAATAAATAGTAAATGGAATTCGACGAGCGCAGGTTCCAACCCCTACCTCTTAGAATTACTGATAGGACACAAGTAGAACAATTGAAGTCGAAAAGAATAATCAGATACAAAACGACCACTTTTGATGATGAAATTCTGAGTAAAGCTCATAATTTTACAATTAGTGTCAAAACTGCAAAAGGGTGATCCGTAAAGTAAAAGATGAAGAAACTTGATTGTTTCTATCAGTCTACAGCAATCACATTACAATGGAATTTTAACTTTCCATCTCACACAAAGAGTGGACAAAATCACATAGAAACTAATCTTAGGTCATAGGAAGTCAGTTCTATGGATGACATCCTCCGCAGACTCCAAAATCTAATGCGAGCGGGCGAAAACATTTTAAAATTTTGACTCAATCATTGTACTGATTATGATTCATTGTTTTGATTCATTGGGAACATCACATATACAAAGACAGCATATCACTGCATCAAAGTAAGAAACCAAACATTAAATCAGAGCCTTTTCTTGTCTCCTCTCTTCATAGTTATCTGCCATCCACCTTCCGGCATGGCAACAGACATCTTTGCCATTTTCGGCATGTTGACCACTGTCAGAAGGCAACAAGGTTTCTTTTTTTTTCCAAAATCAGGCGAAAATTAATGCGCGCGCTGATGTCATCCATAAAAATTACTTGCTGTGGTCTTACAAGAATTCAATAGTTTGTCAAAATAGTCACTTTCTTTTTCAACGGTTCAGCCAGGACTATCTGTCCGTCTGGACCAACGGCGATGCTCAGAGGCTCGACATCAGTAGCGATGTGCCGGATAAACTCCCCGCGGCTTGTGAACATCTCCACCCGCCTGTTTCCCGAGTCAGCCACGATGATGTGACGAGAACTGTCCGTACAGATGTCAAGGGGGAGGCTCAACCGGCCGTTGTTGGTCCCCTTCCCTGCAAACTTGAACATGAACTGTCCATTGTCGCGATACACGTAGATGTAGGCAGTGGAGTAGTCCAACACTAGAATAGAGTCCTCGCTGTCCACTGTGATGCCTGTCGGGTGCATCAAACCCTGCCGCCTCCCAAAACTTCGCTCAAGCATCCCGTTCAACCCGTAGACTTTCACCGTCCCGCGATGTTTGACCGTCTCTGTCACAATGGCGCGAGTGGACAATCTGTTCAGGGCAAGGGTACGAGGTTCCGAGATGCGAGGAATTGCAAAACTGTATTTGAAGCGTCCAGCACAACCATACAGCGCGACATAGTGGGACAGACTATTCCCGCCTACAATCCACACGTCGTTGTTGTTGAGGGTACCAAACGAAACATCGTGCACGTGGGGGAAAATGCGAATTGTCTCTCCCCGTCTTTTTCTCATATATGTTAAGAAATACATGATGAAGATACCCTCACTGTCATAGATGCCGACTCTTCGGCCTGTGAACATTACGGCAATTCTCCCACTTGTAGACACAGCGACTTTGAGTGGAAGCCCCTCGACATCAAAGGATTTTGTTGCCTTGACTGGTTTGACCTCCATACCTAGGGAATAAATCATTAAAACTACCTAGAATACAACGATCGATTGATGAGTAAATCCCTGCAGTTGATTTTTGATTATTATTACCATTATTACCTTCGCCAAGAATTGGAGAAGGTTATGTTTTCGTGGCCGTGTGTGTGTGTGTGTGTCTGTCTGTCTGTCAACAGCATAACTCGAGAAAGCTTAGATGGATTATCTTGATATTTGGTAGGTGGGTAGGTCTTGATGAGAGCTCGAACTGATTAGATTTTGGGTCCCCTGGCGGCTTGTACTGCAGCTGAACTTCCGGTTTTGATATCTCATGATCTAGACAAGCTAGGGTGACGAAATTTAGATGGCAGGTAGCTCTTTTGCTGGGAAAGAAGTGACGTGAGTTTGGGCCCCCTAGCAGCTTGCTCTGGAACTGCAGGGGGGTTTAAAGGACAAATGTTTAAAGGAGGATAACTCAAGAACCGATTGATGGATCATCATGATTTTTGGTATGTAGGTAGCTTGAGTAATGCTTGACATAATGATATTACAATTATGCAAATATGGATGTAATTTGCATAATTAATGAGGAAATTCTATTAATCAGCTGCATTCCATGATAGGAAGTTCAAGCTTGCGACATATGTTATTAACAACGAGAGAAACACAGGCAGATATTGATTATGCAAATGAAGACTTAATTTGCATAATTAATGAGAAAATGTTATAATTCATAGTGGTAACTGCCTGGAATTTTATACTTGGGGTGTTTGAAGTTTAGTGAAGGTGAACATATTTTAACATAACTTATTCAAATAAGGACCTCATTTGCATAATATGAGGAAATGCTATAATGGCATTCTTTGTTAAAATAAGACTGTTGGTGGAGATTATGATCAACAGATATAATTCATGCAATTGCAGATCCTATTTGCATAATCAGGGGGATGAATACATTGTATATAAGTTCTTATTTATAAAAGCTAACATCATTTGGCGAAGGTATGAGATCGTGGAACTCTAGTTATTGTTATAGAATATTTTGAATCAATATGTGACATCTTCTTTGTTAGAAGCCTGGAAGCTGTTTCGGTAGGGTTAGTTCCTTGTGATGTTTTGTTCAATAGCGCAACTCAAAAGGCTATGAATGAATTTTTGTGAAATTCGGTATGTTGTCAGCTATCCAAGACATAAACAAATTGTAGTGTTTGTTTCTTGGTACAGCAACAGAATTTCCGGGTTTGGATGTTGCGATCTTGGGAATGCTCTGATTTTATTCCGATGTAAAAAGCACTATGTCAAAAGCAAAAGAGAAAAAAACAACCAACATCAAACATCTAAGAACTGTTCATATTCCTTCAATTACGGTGCTAAAGTTCCTCGTGAAAATGAATCATGAGATCCTGTTGGGACTTTGCAGTTCCTAAATGAGCATGAAAGTTAATCTGAGTTGGTAAATTACATTATGAAAAATTTAAACTGTTCTCCAACTCATAAATTTCACTCACCGGAATTTTTGACTGAATCACCCAGTCTTCCTCAGCTTTCTGACCCAAATGCTGTGGACACGTGATTTTTCCCACGTGTGACGTCAGCAAAAGGTCAGGGTACTTCAACCATCGCTCAACCGGGACTGGGGGCGATATCGACTTCAGACAACCTTTGACCCTTTGCTGACGCCACACGTGGGAAAAATCACATGTCCACAGCATTTTGGTCAGATAGCTGAGGAAGACTGAGTGATTCAGTCAAAAATTCCGGTGAGTGAAATTTATGAGTTGGAGAACAGTTTAACCCTCAACAGAACACCTTCCCGGACTGATTAATCTGTACACCTGGGGTCCGCGCGGACCCCAGAGCAGTTTTTTGCTAATTTTTAGAAATTATTAACATGCTACCAGCTCAATTGTTTTGCAAACTGATGTGGGAACCTCTGTGTCCACATTACATACAAAAATCATACATTTTGAACTTTTTCTATTTTTTGGTGAAGAAAAGAAGACAAGAAGAAATACCCGATTTTTAAACCCATTTCAGACTGAAGGGGCTTTTGAGGCCCAACTTTGATCTCAGATAGCGGCTAAACGGCTTGCGCTAGAAGTATCAAATTTGGAGACCTTTCCTAAAATGTCTCTGGAAAAAAGTTCATATTAGTTTTATACTAGTAAGTTGATGTTTTTTGTGTTGCCATGGCACCGGGTAGTTTTTTGAAAATAGAAGTAATTTTGGTTTAAACATAAAAATTTTCTGAGTTTTATATAAAATTACACTTCTTTTCCAACATTAATAACATCTTACATAATTAAATATAAGTTAAATCATTTAATATGCATAGAATATGCTAATTTGATGACGTCATTGGTCAAAATCCAATATGGCGGACAATATTATTATCTCTGACGTCATATGACGTCATAATTACACCAAAGTTATTAATATTTAATTCTATTACTACACCATTCTCTGAAAACTTGGTAGACATACGATGAATGCATAAAAACATAAAAAAAACCGAAATAAGGTAATGTATAAGAACGCCAGTGTATCCATTATGATCGAAAGCCGGCTGGGGTCCGCGCGGACCCCAAAAGAAAATCAGATATAATTTTTTTTATAAATGGTAGAAACGGAGTTTTCTGCACTGTATTAAGAGACAACTTTGTGGGTGACAATTACCTAAAATTTCAGAAAAAAATACTTTAGAAACAAAAAAGATATTACAGAATATATAGTGCTGGGGTCCGCGCGGACCCCAGGTGTACTGTTTAGGGTTAAATGAATTTAAGCTCTGTGATCAGGTGGGGGGGGGGGGCGCAATCGTGTCGTGACTATGTAACATGGGTACAGTATAACACTGTTACATAGGCGATATGATGGTCTTACTCCATTCATTTCTGCCTGTGCCGTGGTTGTTGACATGCTATGCTTAGATGTGAAGTTTGACGACACCTTTGGTTAAAAAATGATAGACACATGGAATGAACTTACTCCAGCCCTAAAGAGTCCTACCTTGTCTTTTCTCTCATTCAAACAAGCTCTGAAAAACCATCTGATAAAAGAACTTAGCCCCCTGTAGTAGTTTCATTTAGTGTTTTCTATTATTTCAACTCATACTAATTATTATGATTATCATTATTGCACTGTATTTATAACTTACATTACCTCATTAATTTCTACCGTATATTATTTGATTATCCTTATTGTCACGGCGGTCGGTTGCTAGGCTAAAAGTCGCATTACTAGGGAGGTATCGGGTTACAGAACGTGTTCGAACGTGGCCGCGCGGGAGTCCCAGGCCGGCCCGGGGGCAACGGGTAAAATTTGAAAATAAACAAAAGTAATTGGACAGTAAATACTCGTCAAAATAAAATGTAATAAGTGATTTTTTTACCTCAAATGTTATTCTTGTACTGCCTTTGCTCCACTTTGTGTACATTTGCTTCCAAATGAGATCAATTTCGGATTTCAAATAGGGTTCACGAGAACCAAACAACTGATTTTAAGAGGCCCCGAAAATTAAAAGTAAGGTTAGATTTTTGGATTTTTAGAAATATTACAGTAAATTTAAACTTTCTGTCTTAGGATTTTTTAATTTTTTAACTAAAACTCGACTTACAGTCAACAGAAGAGCTAAAAACGCAGTGTTTTAACTTTAAATACCGATAATTCATAATCGCGGCCATATTTAAAAAATCCCTAAGACAGAAATCTGCGGAAATCGTTCCTCTTCCAAACAAGCCCTCAATGAGATAATTTGAGCGATTTTTGGGAGTGGTTAAAATACCATGTTTGCACGCGTGCTATGACACTTGGATATGGGGACCTGGATTTTATAACAGCGTCAACAAGAATTCTGACCTTCAAGGTCACCCACGATGACGGCAGTAGCTTCGTTACATGTTACATATCCACAATGAAATCACGGCATAGATGTAATGTTTTGAAAACGGTTCATATTTGTGGAAAGGTGGATTTTTCCTGTTCCGTGGTTCCCAAGTAAAAAGGGGCTTGAAGTAGCCGGTTGTAGCGGCTTTACTGTAAATGACCGCGGGTAACCCCAGATCGAACGCCCGCTCTATTCGAATGACGTCATATCGAACAAGATTCGCGGGTTCGGGGGATTCGATCTCCATAGTAGCGGATTGGGACTTTTGGGCCCAAATCTGACCATCGTGTGTATTCTTTCCATTTTCTATTGTATTATTTCCATTTATTTATTATATTTAATTTTGTATAGTTTAGAGGAGGAGGGCCTAGTATAAGCATTCCATGCTTCTACCCTCCTCCTGCACCTGTTTTTATCCTTGTTTTGTATTATTACTGTCTGTTTTGTTTAATGTGCAAACTAATAAAATCAACAAAAAATCAAATAGACACTTGCCTCTAATAGTAGTAACAGTAATTACCTGTAACAGTAATAAGTCATTTACGTACCTCTCCGATTTCAGTTGTGCCTGAACCTACCGTTGTTTCAGACTTTGGAACATCAAATGAAGTTCTCCATAGCCATGTAGTAGTTGACTGAGTTGTACCTGGTCCAGAATGTGACTGTAAGATTACGAAACGATGTAAAAACGCAAATGTCACTATTTTTTTTATATTCCAACATGTCATCACCAGACGTGGTGACGGCACACTCAAGTTTTTTTTTTTCAACTTATATTAATGCCGTCACCAACACAGGGGAGAAATACATGACAGGACAGTACTCATTTTCACATGAGCGAATTGAGGAAAGTCGTGTAAAGTGCATTTCCCAAGGGCACAAGATCGGTGGCATGTCAGGACTCGAACCCGGGACCTCTAGGTTCAGCTACACCACACGACCCCACATGTCACTATTATGTACATGCTACATGCTACATGTAACGTTACATGCACATCCAACCTGGGAACAACTTAGTTTTCTTAGGAACGAAATGTTATCCTTTTTCTCTGCCGTTTCGGAAGTTGGTTTGCTGTTTTAACCCTTGTCCTGCTGACATTCCTGGCACAATATTTTTCGATAATTTCATGTCTTAATTAGATCATAGACCCCCATTTTTTTTGCCCTGCAGTGGCATGGTTACTTCCGCATTCGTTGCGTTTCGCTGTGGTGTGAAACGTTGCACGAGAAATACCCCCAAATCGTACCTATACAGTGTGCTATATAGATGTTACTGCATATGCAGAACAACAATTGTTGTGCTCCACAGGATAAGGGTTTTAATCATCACAGAATAACGCAGAATAGCAGCGGCCGAAATTTCGTCAAAGGAAAAAAATTATGTATACCAATTTGTAAGAAAACTATGTTGGATCAGTCTACAAACATAATAAAACTATGTACGGGAGGATGTATATACTCAAAGGTTTGCAACTAGCGACTTTACAACAATAATTCTGTAATTATGAGCAAGATTTAATTGTATGAATGAATGAATGAATGAATGATGCTTTATTTCCGTGTCGTGCGCTATCCCGCGCCCAGCCCGTGTGGGCTTATACGGCACCGATTCAATAAGTTATACATAAACAAAAGAGAATCAAAGGTACAGATAACAGAATTCAAACAAAATATGAACACAAATAAAATTAGGCTATATACAATTATGGTGAACAAAGTGAACTCATAACAGATCTGTAATTTCCAACACAAAAATTGGACTCACCCAAATTTGTAATTCTGTAGTGTTTTTTCTGTGCAACAGGTAGGAAAAGATGCAGGCAGATTTTCTGCATTCACAAGCCGTGTATCACAGAATGAACGCACTATGAAAGAACCCCAGATGATGGCAAAAGATCCTAACAGAGTAATCTAACTTTCAATTAGTTTATATTCAGATATTGTCTGTGTTTTTTTAGACCTATGATCTGACTAGTCTAAGGCCACACTGTCTTAATTTTATGGATGACATCCGCCCGCGCATTGATTTTCGACTCTTCTCAAAAGAAAAATCACGTCCTCCAGAGCTCTGGCGTGGATAGTCCATGGTATGTACGTAGTTAGCGACAATACGGAGCCGGTGGTAACTCTGGAGGATGGCACCCAGGCTATACCGAAGCCCCACGACTCAAGAACTCAGTACATACGCACAGTGCCGACTCATAAATTCCACAAAACTTCAGCATGTGCCGGCTTGTCGTATACGTCGCTTAGTACTGCCGCAAATTTACAATACCAGCTTTGTATTCCTGTGGTTCAGTAGCGTTTTTATTTTTGGCCGGAGCTTTTTTTTATACGCCCGCGCGCACTAGTTTTGGGGGTCTGCAGAGTATGTCATCCATAAAATTAAGTCGGTGTGGCCTAAGTTAAGCAAAAGCAAAGAGATAAATCGGTAAACTTACAGTGCTTGTCCACGTCAGGAGGGAGTACCCTTACGTCAGGAGGGAGTACAACTTACGTGCTTGTCCACGTCAGGAGGGAGTACCCCCGTCACCAGCAACAGTCCAACGACGATCAAGGCGGCGACAAAGATGGCGGTTGCCACAACTTTGATATGCCGAAGCCAGCGGACCAACATGGTTGCTAGTGTAAGAAACAGAAGGAGCGAGTAGAAACAGATAAAAACCCTCCTGGTCCCGGGCCGGGGTTCGAACCCACGACCTCCCGAGCACCAGCTTCAGACTCAGACGCTCTAACCACTCGGCTGAAAAGGTTTAGACCCGTCGGCCGGGTCAGTTGGCAGCGCCTATAAACCCCCCACTGTTACACTACTCCCCTTTTCTTTTCAAGATTCGTCCTCGAATCTTCCGAATTCGACATCCCAGGAGCGGCACTCTTTGCCAGAACTCCCAGGGCTCGAACCCACTCAG
>NW_017802880.1:193106-224518 GCF_001625305.1 Branchiostoma belcheri
CTGTTACACTAGATAGATTTACCTCGCAACCTTACATTTGGTATATTATTTTACATGTCCAGTAATATTATCTGCTGTTATACACATGTAGGTCAGTCTTAGCTTTCTACTTGTAGAATAAACCAAAATAGGACAAAAAAAGATATGGTCTCTTTTTCCAATTTAGTACCAGCAGCAAAGTCTGGAAATAAGTGAAAACTACCTAGTACAGCAAAAGGGGCACACGTGCATGCATTTACTATAAAACTACAAATATTAGGGAAGTATAGTTTACCTCTCATGAAAGATCATCTGTGTTGGTAGTTACATGTTAAAACTTTTGGTCCAACACAAAAAATTCTCTCACCTAGAGCTTTTGACCAGTCACTCTGGTCTTCCTCAGTAGACTGACCCTTGAGAGGGGTCATTGAACAGGGGCCGACATCGTCTGTATACCAGCTAGATACCTTTGACCCAGTGTTGATGTCACACTTCAAAGAAGAGAAGCCACGTGACAAGCTTCACTGGGTCAGTCTACTGAGGCAGACCAGAGTGACTGGTCGAAAGCTCTAGTCTAGGTGAATTTTTTGTGTTGGACCAAAAGTTTTAACTTTCAACATGTAAGTACCAACGCAGATGAACTTTCATGATAGTTAGGGAAGTATAGTTTACCTCTGTGTTCTTCATCTTGTAACGTGCTTTTCATGGGCTCGGTTGTTTGGGATGGGTCTAGACCATGTGAGACGGAGTCCGAACCTCTCTCTTCTTTTCCATCTTGTCTACCCGCTATAGATGTGTTGTCGATGTAGGTATAGTCGTGGTCAGCAATGGATGAATAGTAGTGGTCTTTTGGGTCTTGCGAAATGCTAGTATCATGATCCTCCTTGGTTTGAGTTGACTCTTCATCTTGTAAAGTGTCTTCATGGATGATGTTGGACCTTCTTCTTAGCGCTTCTATAAGACATAAACTCTGTAAATTGCATCATAACTCAATGTAGTTTCAACAATTTTTATTTTGTTTTTTTTTGTTTATTTATTATTTGCACGTATAAAAAAAGTTACATAATCAAACTAGAGTTCCCCGATCTCATACCTTCGCCAAATGATGTTAATCTTTATGACTGACAAAGTTTAGATTAGATTATTCCCCCCTGATTTAAGAAATAGGAACCTAATTTTCATGAATTATATCATTTTATCATAATTTCAACCAAAAGACAGTCTTATATTAACAAACAATGCATTCTAGCATTTCCTAATAAATTATGCAAATGAGGTCCTGATTTGAATAAATTATGTTTAATGATGTTCACCTCAATTTAACTTTCAAATACCACAAGTATGAAATTCCACTCAGTGGCAGTTATCATTACATGATTATAAAGTTTTCTCATTAATTATGCAAATTAAGTCATTATTAACATAATCAATATCTTCCTGTGTTTCTCTCATTGTCAATTACCAATGTCACAAGCTTCAATTGTCCTATCATGGAATGCAGCTGATTTATAGAATTTCCCCATAAATTATGCAAATTACATCCATATTTGCATAATTGTCACACAATTATATTAAGCATCACATAAGCTACCTACATACCAAAAATCACAACGATCCGTCAACCGGTTCTTGAGTTATCCCCTTTTGAATATTTTCAAGAATTTATCCCTGCAGTTCCAGAGCAAGCCGCTAGGGGGCCTAAACTCACGTCACTTCTTTCCCAGCACAAGAGCTACCTACCATCTAAATTTCATCACCATAGCATGTCTAGATCATGAGATATCAAAACAGGAAGTTCAGCTGCAGTACCATAATAAGCCGCTAGGGGGTCCAGAATCTAATCATTTTGAGGTCTCATCAAGACCTACCCACCTACCAAGTATCAAGACAATCCATCAAGGCCTTCTCAAGTTATCGTGTTTACAGACAGACACACACACACACAAACACACACATACACGAACGCCCCTGAAAACATAACCTTCTTGGCGAAGGTAACAATAACAATAAGAGAATATGCGGGGTAGGCCGAAAACCTAGGTGGTTTTAAAGGGCCTACCCCAAACAAAGGTAACTATGATGCATGACAAAACATATTTGAATTAAACATCAAAATTAAACTATATAATGAAATAATTGATTAAAAACAAAATCAAGACACAGAAATAATAACAGGACTTGACTGGCAGTTTTGTAGCAGTTGGCTTAACTTGCTCCTGACGATGGGGCCTCTATATGCTATTGAGAATTGTTTTTGTGTGGATTTAGTCTTGATCGGCCTTAATTGGTTATGTTGTCTCGTATTGTGCTGGTGAATGTCTAAATTGAATAAACTGTTGAATTGTTCTGGTAAACTATTCGTATTATGAACGATTTTCAACAATGTGCTATCAGAACTTGAGTTTCGCGACCCCATACCTTCGCTTAATGGTGTTAACCTTTCCAATAACCTATTCCTAAGGTTTTGTTTTTGGTTATGCAAATTAGGTAATTATTTGGTTTAGTTGTACCAGGAAATAATAATATCTACCAAAATATCGTACGTTTATTGTACAATTATTCAATAAATGAAAATGCCCTGATTTGCTGTTTTGGTGTTCCCGTCATTGAACACTACTCTGTAATACTTCTTCTTAGAAAGAAACTAAGAATTATGTTATTGAAGCATGCAAAGACAGTTTTTTAAAGAACAATGGGAAGCAAAATAAGCCAAGAAAAGATTATATATAGATATTTTCTATCTATTTTGATTTAATTTGTTTGTTTCGTTGTCACTTATTTACAATACACGTGTGTAAAAAGAGGTCATAAAACAATTGGATTTTAGGAGAACCCACTCGATAAACCCTTAGGTTTCTTGGGTTCTCCCGCACATTTGGTTGTACATATTCATTACATACTGTTTTTATTTTTATGCGCAAACTGACAATAAACAATAAATAAACAATAAACATACCGTTTCTTGAAGGAACTTTGAAGCGTCTGGACATATCGGTGTGATCTTCACTCAACGATGCCTCCTTTTCATTCTGACCCGGGCCACTGGCACTTTCACAGTGGGTGACTTCGAAGTGGTAAGCAACAAGGTATGGCTCGATGTTGTCGTCGTCTGTTCCACCTAAGAAATAGAAAAAAATGAATTCAATATGGAAGAGGTGCTAGTCTCACGGAAAAAAACCTACAGTGGGTCTCACTGGAAGACAGAAGAAAAATGTCCAGACTATGCATGATGTACAAAATGACTGATAAACTGGTGGATGTCCCAACTACTAAGTACCTAATACCAGCCCAGAAGAGAACAAGAAATAGCTATGCCTTCAAGTACCAGAGTTTTATCAACCAATTTTGGATTGAGGTGTTCAAGAATTCATTATTTCCTAGAACTATTGCAGAGTGGAACTCGCTGTCACCAAGTACAGTAGGGGCATTGTCATTAGATTGCTTTAAACAAAGTCTAGATTTAAAAGTTCAAGGGTTAGGTGTAACAAGTCGATCGGTGAAATATAGCCAGCTGCCGCCGCGCCGCGTGCCTGCGAAGCTGGTGTGTTACGCCGAAAGGCGGTTATACCGGCTATACATATACAGATAACGTTACAGAATACCTATTTGGGAGCAGTATGTAAAATCCTACGTACTGTTAGTTGTATTTCTTATAAACTCTCACGCTATTGAATGTATTGTATTTGTAAAGCTCGCTACAACCCTGAGGCCAAATTCCAACTCATGAAATAACCCAGTATGTGATTTTAGTGTATTATATAGAAAAGTCTATTGCAAATTCGTACCCTGAGGCTAATTGAAAATTACAAAACATAAAAGAACAATGAAATAGTTAAAGTCTACGATAAAGGTATCTGTCTAGAACTATAACTATGTCCAAAACTATGTCTGAATGGTTTGACTTCTCTTTTGTAAACCATGGAAGACGTAATGTCCCACCTTTTCCAACATTTGTGGGTTTTGGGAAGTTAGAAGAAGAATAGTTTTTTCTTGGTTTGTAAGTTTAGAGAAATTGGGATAAATTGTAGAAGTTTGAATAGTCAATTCATTTCGAGCGTTGTTATGGAATGAACAGTTTGAAATAAAATGTATTTCGTCTTCCACGGCCTTTGCACTACAATATTTACAAGTTATATATGTATTGCATTTTACCACATTTTTTTTGTAAAAACACACAATGTCAATCTGAACTCTTGCAATAAAATTACATGAATAGTAAAGTTCTTTGGTCACAACCATTTAATTCTTAAGCCGACGTTTTGATGACCTTCTGTCATCTTCATCAGGGCAATTCTGACTGGTTTACTGTGCACTGACACTAGATGTTACTTGGTGCATAGTGTACGGAAGGTGTTACATAGTTCACAGTGCACTTAAGCTAGTTTTTGCTGTTTACAATGCATTCCGGAACGTAGTGTAATTGTGTAAACAGTAAGAACTAGCTAGTAAACTAGTAAACCAGTCAGAATTGCCCTGATGAAGATGACAGACGGTCATCGAAACGTCAGCTTGTGAAGTGAAAAAAAATGGTTGTGATCAAAGAACTTTGCTATTCATTCGATTACCAACCTGATGGAATTATTTACGAATAAAATTACACATTAGAAATCTCACCTTTCGAGAAAGAAGCATCATGATGACACCTTGGCTCCTGTTGAGACGACTCGATCTCCGCTGGAAGTTCTGCATCCAGATTCCCAAGGTGGTAAGCAGTGAGATATGGCTCGATGAAGCCGTCACCATATTCTTCTGTCTGTGTGGAGCCGTGAGAATTCTCCCTTTCTTCCTGGCTATCGTCTGGGACGCGAGTGTCTTTACCATTAGACGGACCCTCTACTCCAGACATCGCGACAGATTGTTCACGTTTTACCACAATTTTGTTTTCTTCTTCCTAGAAGAGACAAATCACAGCTTCTACCTCTCTCTACTGCTCAAAACGACTCGCCACTTCTTACTACTTGCCCTACTGTTAAAACTTCCGATATTAAAAAAAAATTTAAGCGTTTGCTGTTGTATTTACTGGTAAGTGATATATATAACAGTTGAAGCAGGCCAATTGTATGCATAAGCCTTGTATACAAAATGTATAAGTACATGGATTGCGTCCAGACGTATTAATCATGTAAAATTAGATAAATGTGTTTTGAACTGCACCTATTACTTTTATCCAACCAAAGCTGTCATTGGTCCAACAAAAAGTGGGCTAGGATCTCGTTATTGTAGCTTGAAATAATCTGATGAATCTGAAAATTGAATTGCGTCCACATTTCTCAAAATTTATTAGCGTATATTAGTCTAACGTCTACGGTATGTGTTGCATAAATCAGCCTAAGCCACTATGGCTCAAAAAGTGGAAGAAATTTACAATCTACTGACTTTTTCAGTGGTGGCAACTGTCCACAACTTGCTCATATTTATTGCGCACATGTATCTGTATAGTTGTAGAAGGCATGCGTTGTGTCATTTCGCAAAAACAAGGACACGAGAAAGAAACAGTACATTTTTCTATTGCCGACCGATAGGCCATGTCAAAAAGTTTAAGTTTCACTAAGCATGTGCCATTCTATTTACTCGTCAACATGTTTAACAAGAATAAAGAGAAACTTGATTGTTTCTATCAGTCTACAGCATTCACGTTACAATGGAATTTGAAGTTTTCCATCTCACACAAAGAGTGGACAAAATCACGTAGAAACTAATCTTAGGCAACAGGAAGTAAGTTTTATAGATGACATCCTCCGCAGACTCCAAATCTAATGCGAGCGGGCGAAAAAAAAATTCCTACATTTTAAAATTTTGACTCAATCATTGTACAAATGGTTTTGAGTCATTGGGAACATCACATATACAAAGTCAGCATATCACTGCATCAAAGTAAGAAACCAAATATTAAATCAGAGCCTTTTCTTGTCTCCTCTCTTCATAGTTATCTGCCATCCACCTTCCGGCATGGCAACAGACCTCTTTGCCATTTTCGGCATGTTGACCACTGTCAGAAGGCAACAAGGTTTCTTTTTTTTTCCAAAATCAGGCGAAAATTAATGCGCGCGCTGATGTCATCCATAAAAATTACTTGCTGTGGTCTTACAAGAATTCAATAGTTTGTCAAAATGGTCACTTTCTTGTTCAACACTTCAGTCAGGACTATCTGTCCGTCTGGACCGACGGCAATGCTCAGAGGCTCGACATCGGTAGCGATGTGGCGGATAAACTCCCCGCGGCTTGTGAACAGCTCCACCCGCCTGTTTCCGGAGTCAGCCACGATGATGTGACGAGAACTGTCCGTACAGATGTCAAGGGGGAGGCTCAACTGGCCGTTGTTGGTCCCCTTCCCTGCAAATTTGAACAGGAACTGTCCATTGTTGCGATACACGTAGATGTAGGCAGTGGAGGAGTCCGCCACTAGGATAGAGTCCTCGCTGTCCACTGTGATGCCTGTCGGGTGCGTCAAACCCTGCCGCCTCCCAAAACTTCGCTCGAGCATCCCGTGTAAACCGAAGACTTTCACCGCCCCGCGATGTTCGACCGTCTCTGTCACAATGGCGCGAGTGGACAATCTGTTCAGGGCAAGTGTACGAGGTTCCGAGATGCGAGGAATTGCAAAACTGTATTTAAAGCGTCCACTACAATCATACAGCGCGATATAGTGGGACAGCTTATTCCCACCCACAATCCAAACGTCGTTGTTGTTGTCGAGGTTGCCAAAAGTAACATCGTGCGGGAAAATGCTAATCGTCTCTCCCTGTCTTTTTTTCATATATGTTAAGAAATACATGATGAAGATACCCTCACTGTCATAGATGCCGACTCTACGGCCTCCAAACATCACGACTATCCTCCCACTTGTAGACACAGTGACTTTGAGTGGAAGCCCCTCGACATCAAAGGATTTTGTAGCCTTGACTGGTTTGACCTCCATACCTAGGAAATAAATCATTAAAGCTACCTAGAATACAACGATCGATTGATTAGTAAATCCCTGCAGTTGATTTTTGATTATTATTACCATTATTATTGTTATAGAATATTTTGAATCAATATGTGACATCTTCTTTGTTAGAAGCCTGGAAGCTGTTTCGGTAGGGTTAGTTCCTTGTGATGTTTTGTTCAATAGCGCAACTCAAAAGGCTATGAATGAATTTTTGTGAAATTCGGTATGTTGTCAGCTATCCAAGACATAAAACAAATTGTAGTGTTGGTTTCTTGGTACAGCAACAGAATTTCCGGGTTTGGATGTTGCGATCTTGGGAATGCTCTGATTTTATTCCGATGTAAAAAGCACTATGTCAAAAGCAAAAGAGAAAAAACAACCAACATCAAACATCTAAGAACTGTTCATATTCCTTCAATTACGGTGCTAACGTTACTTGAGAAAATGAATCATGAGATCCTGTTGGGAATTTGCACTTCCTAAACAAGAATTCGGAGATCTCATACCTCCATGAAATGTATGAGTTTTTGTAAATGTTTTTACACAGTACACTACACTACAGTACAGAACAAAATAACACAGGTTTTTGTTTTCAAATCTTTGGCCTGAAATAGGTCAGGCTGTAATAGACATGACACATTTAGCCTATTCCAGAGGGAGTACCTCATTAATCAGGCGCGCTGCCTCCACACGTGTGCTGGTGTTTTGTTGCATATCCCGCACATCTGTTTTCCCTGCCTCGCGAAAGATACAAAAACCGGATGTTCTGCTGCAGTACCATGGTCAGCCACCAGGAGGCCCATATTTAACCTTTACCTTTGGCTTCCTAAGACCTACCAGCATACCAAATATCATTAAAATCCATAAAGGCTTTCTGAAGTAAATTTGCGCAAACACACACACACACAGATGCACCAAAAACAATACCTCCATGAAGTTTAAATGCTTTGAAGTAAACAGCTACAAGCTTTCTGAGCAGGTGGGGGGGGGCGCAATCGTCTCGTGACTATGTAACATGGGGTACAGTATAACACTGTTACATAGGCGATATGATGGTCTTACCTCCATTCATTTCTGTCTGTGCCGTGGTTGTTGACATGTTATGCTTAGAGCTGGAGTTTGACGACACCTTTGGTTAAAAAATTATAGACACTTGTAGTGATGCATATCGGTTCACTGGACTTGGATCCGGACTTGTAAGAATGTTTAGGTTCAAGTCCAAAAAAACCTAAAAGTCAAGAACCGAGTCCGGACTTATTACCATAAAAGACCATTTCACATACCCCTTTTCTTAAACCACCTAAAACCTTCTGTAGATTGCAAAAACTTTGCTGCAAAATGAAGAAAACATTGCCATCGGGCATCGTGAAGTGTCGGCCTCCATGTTATGTGGCCAAAGTTTCACCCATACAACATTGCAAGGTTGCCAACATGCAATTTTGTATATGCCATGGGTTTAGGTCTGGACTTAAAAGTCTGGAACTGAACCTAAACCTCTGGACTTGAATCCGGACCTGAACCTAAATGTGGGTTTAGGTATACAGCACTAGACACTTGCCTCTAATAGTAGTTTTGCTATACAGTAATTATTCATCAATATAGATAATCATTATGTCGAGCAAAGTTATTTACTCGTACAATGTAACATAAGAAAAGTCATTTACGTACCTCTCCAATTTCAGTTGTGCCTGAACCTACCATTGTTTCAGAGTTTGGAGCATCAAATGAAGATCTCCATGGCCATGTAGTAGTAGACTGAGTTGTACCTGGTCCAGAATGTGACTGTAAAAAGGCAAATGTCACTATTTTTTTATATTCCAACATGTAATCACCAGACGTGGTGACGGCACACTCAAGTTTTTTTTCAACTTATATTAATGCCGTCACCAACACAGGGGGCAAATACATGACAGGACAATGCTCATTTTCACCTGAGCGAATTGAGGAAAGTCGTGTAAAGTGCCTTTTCCAAGGGCACAAGATCGGTGGCACGTCAGGACTCGAACCCGGGACCTCTAGGTTCCGCTACACCACACGACCCCACATGTCACTATTATGTACATGCTACATGCTACATGTACATGCACATCCAACCTGGGAACAAAGTAGTTTTCTTAATTAGGAACGAAATTGTATCCTTTTTCTCTGCCGTTTCGGAAGTTGGCACAATATTTTTCGATAATTTCATGTCTTAATTAGATCATAGACCCCCAATTTTTTTGCCCTGCAGTGGCATGGTTACTTCCGCATTCGTTGCGTTTCGTTGTGGTGTGAAGCGTTGCACGAGAAATACCCCCAGATCGTACCTATACAGGGTGCTATATAGATGTTACTGTATGTGCAGAACAACAAATGTTGCGCTCCACAGGACAAGGGTTTTCTGAGTGAACGCAAAATAGTAGCCGCCGAAAGTTCGTCAGAGGAAAAAAATTATGTGTACCAATATTTGTAATAAAGCTATGTTGGATCAATCTACAAACATAATAAAACTATTTACGGTAGAATAGATGTACTCAAAGGTTTGCCAGTAGCGACTTCACAACAATAATTCTGTTTCCGTAAATAATTTCATCAGGTTGGTAAACGAATGAATAGCAAAGTTCTTTGATCACAACCATTTATTTTTCACGACCCGACGTTTCGATGACCTTCTGTCATCTTCATCAGGGTAATTTTATATTATATATAGAAACACTTTACATTTGGAACCGCATATGTCCCTATGATGTAACAATGCCTAGTATGTATGTCACAATTACACTACGTTCCGAAATGCATTGTTAGCAGTAAAAACTAGCTTAAGTGCACGGTGAACCAAGTAACAATGCACTGTGAACTATGTAACACCTTTAGTGCACTATGCACCAAGTAACATCTAGCGTCAGTGCACAGTAAACCAGTCAGAATTGCCCTGATGAAGATGACAGACGGTCATCGAAACGTCGGCTCATAAAAAATAAATGGTTGTGATCAAAGAACTTTGCTATTCAATAATTCTGTAATTATGAGCAAGATTTAACTGTAATTTCCAACACAAAAATTGGACTCACTCAAATTTTGTTATTCTGTAGTGTTTTTTTTTTGTGTGCAACAGGTAGGAACAGATACACACAGATTTTCTGCATTCACAAGCCGTGTATCGCAGAAAGAATGCACTATGAAAAATCCCCAGATGATGGCAAAAGAACAAAGTCCCCAAAGGATTATAACAGAGTAATCTAACGTTCAATTAGTTTATATTCAGATATTGTCTGTGCTTTTTTAGACCTATGATCTATGACCAGTCTAGGGCCACACTGTCTTAATTTTATGGATGACATCAGCGCGCATTGATTTTCGCCTGTTCAAAAAAAAAAAATCACGTCCTCCGATCCGAGGCTCTGGCCTGGGTAGTCCATGGTAGTTAGCGACAATACGGAGCCGATGGTAACTCCGGAGGACGGCACCCAGGCTACCGAAGCTCCATGACTCAAGAACTCAGTACATACGCACAGTGCCGATTCATAAATTCCACAAAAAGCCAGCATGTGCCGGCTTGTCGTATACGTCGCTATGTACTGTCGCAAATTCACAATACCTGCTTTGTATCCCTGTAGATTAGTAGCATTTTTATTTTTGGCCGAAACTTTTTTTATTCGCCCGCGCGCACTACTTTGGGGGTTTTCAGAGGATGCCATCCATAAAATTAAGTCGGTGTGGCCTAAGTAGTCAAGCGAAAGCAAAGGGCTAAATCGGTAAACTTACAGCGTGCTTCACGTCAGGAGGGAGTACCCCCGTCACCAGCAACAGCCCGACGACGATCAAGGCGGCGACAAAGATGGCGGTTGCCACATCTCTGATATGCCGAAGCCAGCGGACCAACGTGGTTGCTAGTGTAAGAAACAGAAGGAGTGAGTAGAAACAGATAAAAACCCTCCTGGTCCCGGGCCGGGGTTCGAACCCACGACCTCCCGAGCACCAGCTTCAGACTCAGACGATCTAACCACTCAGCCGAAAAGGTTTAGACCCGTCGGCCGGGTCAGTTGGTAGCGCCTATATATAAACCCCCCACTGTTACACTACTCCCCTTTTCTTTTCAAGATTCGTCCTCGAATCATCCGAATTCGACATCCCTGGAGCGGCACTCTTTGCCAGAAAAGGTCTAGACCCGTCGGCCGGGTCAGTTGGTAGCGCCTATAAACCCCCCTCTGTTACACTAGATAGATTTACCTCGCAACGTTACATTTGGTATATTATTTTACACGTCCAGTAATATTATCTGCCGTAATACACAAAAGTCATGTAGGCCAGTATTAGCTTTCTACTTGTAGAATAAACAGAAATACGACAATAAAAGATATGTTTTTTTTCCAATACAGTACCAGCAGTAAAGTCTGGAAATAAGTGAAAACTACCTATATTATCACAGCAAAAGGGGCATACATGCATGCATTTACTACAAAACCACAAATACTAGAGTTCCACGATCTCAAACCTTCGCCAAATGATGTAGGTCTTTATGACTGACAAATTATAGATTATTCCCCCAGATTATGCAAATAGGATCCGCATTTCCATGAATTATATCAGTTGATCATATTCTTCACATTATATATACACAGTCTTATATTAACAAAGAATGCCATTCATCCAAATTTCGTCACCCTAGCATGTCTAGGTCATAAGATATCAAAACCGGAAGTTCTGCTGCAGTACGATAAGAAGCCGCTAGGGGGTCCAAAATCTAATCATTTCCAGGTCTCATCAAGACCTACCCACCTACCAAATATCAAGTCAATCCATTAAAGCCTTTTAAGTTATCTTGTTTCCGGACACACACACAGACACACGAACACACGAACGCCTCTGAAAACATAACCTTCTTGGGGAAGGTAATTAGGGAAGTATAGTTTACCTCCAAGTTCTTCATCTTGTAAAGTGCTTTTCATGGGCTCGGTTGTTTGGGATGGATCTAGACCATGAGTGACGGAATCCGAACCTCTCTCTTCTTTTACATTTTGTCTACTCGCTACTGATGTGTTGTCGATGTAGGTATAGTCGTGGTCACCAATGGATGAATAGTAGTGGTCTTTTGGGTCTTGCGAAATGCTAGTATCATGATCCTCCTTGGTATGAGTTGACTCTTCATCTTGTAAAGTGTCTTCATGGATGCCGTTGGACCTTCTTCTTAGCGCTTCTATTAGACATATTAATAACTTTATTGCGCAACAGTTGTACAGTGTATACAAGGTATGGCATCTACTAACTTAAGCAAGTACATGTCAACTACAGTTTCATAAGGCTAATCTAATACAAAAGTGGGTGGCTAGTATGAGATATCAACTTAATATACAATCGTTGGAGGAGTTTCTAATATCCATGCAGTCTATGTATAGTATGTAGGGGTTGTCACAAGTCAATATGTATTTAAATTTTCTTTCCAAGTTCATTGTAGTGAATGTCGAGAAAAAAATCTGATAGTCTAGTGTATAGTACATTGCGTACATTAATATATTTAGGACACACAATCAAAAAGCGATATTCGTCCTCAATAAGCTCTGGACAAAATGGACAAACCCTCTGGTCATTGGGAATTTTAAGGAATTTTCCGGTTTCTATACTAAGTTTGTGACAGCCAATTCTGAGTTTTGTGATTGCGCTACGTACGTCAAGTATTTTTATATTTGAAAGGTAGTTTTCTTGTTTATAGTGTTTGTTCAGAGTAGAAAGAAAGGAAAGTTTGGAATTGTTTTGAATATCGCAATGCCAATTTTGTATGTAAATATCTTGTAGTCGTTGTCGTAGTTGAGCAGTAATTGTATCTAAATGGTATGACTTCGGGTTTAGCCATATGTGTCCAAGACATAAAGGCTGTAAATTGTATCATAACTCAATGTATTTTCAACAATGTGCAATCGGAACTTCGTCGGAGTTTCGCGACCCCATACCTTCGCTAAATGGTGTTAACCTTTCCAATAACGTATTCCTAAGGTTTGGTTTTGGTTATTAGGTAATTATTTGGTTTAGTTATACCGGGAAATGATAATATCTACCAAAATATCGTACGTTTATTGTACAATTATTCAATAAATAAAAATGCCCTGATTGGCTGTTTTGGTGTTCCCGTCATTGAACACTACTCTGTAATACTTTTTAATTTCTTAGAAAGAAACTAAGAATCATGTTATTGAAGCATGCAAAGGCAGTTTTGTAAAGAACAATGGATAGCAAAAAAAGCCACAGTCAAGAAAAGAGTCATGATAATGAGACGGCCAGTTTCTGTTCTTTGAGTACAGACATAAGGCCACAGCATGTAAATTCTATGGATGGCATCCTCCGCAGACTCCAAATCTAATGCGAGCAGGCGAAAAAAAACAAGGCGGGCCGAAAAAAACCAGGTTCCTACATTCTCAAATTTTGACTCAATCATTGTACAAATGGTTTTGATTCAGTGGGAACATCACATATACACAGCCAGCATCACATATCACTGCATCAAAGTAAGAAAGAAAACATTAAATCAGAGCCTTTTCCTGTCTCCTCTCTTCATGGTTATCTGCCATCCACGTTCCGGCATGGCAACAGACATATTTGCCCATTTTCGGCATGTTGGCCACTGTCAGAGGGCAACAAATTTTTTTCAAAATCAGACGAAAATTAATGCGCGCGCTGATGTCATCCATAAAAATTACTTGCTGTGGCCTAATGACAAAATCGAATATGAAACAGTTCACGATAATGTTTAGAGGCCCCTCAATTTGGAACAGCTTAAGTCATTTACAGCAGAATTGTCAATCCCTTCCAACTTTCAAAAGATATCTAAAAATTGACCTGATAGAGAAGCCATCTACTACTTCTTGATTTGCTTTTGTTTTCCTTGTTTTCTTATGCTATGTTTATTTCAATTTAATATTGCTTCCTTATGTTTATCCTTTGCTCTTATGCATAATAACTTAAGATTTGACTGATGGAAGTTTTTTGTTCAATTTGACATGTTTTTATAAGGTCTTACTTTATTGTTTAGTCAATTAGTTAGTTCGTCGTGTTAACTCTACATTATATATAGATATTTTGTATCTATTTTGATTTAATTTGTTTGTTTCGTTGTCACTTACAATTTACAATACACGTGTGTAAAAAGAAGTCATAAAACAATTGGATTTTAGGAGAACCCACTCGATAAACTCTTAGGTTTCTTGGGTTCTCCCGCACATTTGGTTGTACATATTCATTACATACTGTTTTTATTTTTATGTGCAAACTGGCGATGTAAATAAACAATAAACATACCGTTTCTTAAGGGAACTTTTAAGCGTCTGGACATTTCGGTGTGATCTTCACTCAACGATGCATCCTTTTCATTCTGACCCGGGCCACTGGCGCTTTCACAGTGGGTGACTTCGAAGTGGTAAGAAACAAGGTATGGTTCGATGTTGTCGTCGTCTGTTCCATCTACGAAATAGAGAAAAATTAATTCAATATGAAAGAGGTGCCAGTGTCACGGAAATGAAAAGAAACCTACAATGGGTCTCGCTGGAAGACAGAAGAAAAATGTCCAGACTATGCATGATGTACAAAATGACTAATAAACTGGTGGACGTCCCAACTACTAAGTACCTAATACCAGCCCAGAAGAGAACAAGAAATAGCCATGCCTTCAAGTACCAGAGTTATCGATCAAATTTGTATTGAGGTTTTCATTACAAGAATTCATTATTTCCTAGAACTATCGCAGAGTGGAACTCGCTGTCACCAAGTATAGTAGGGGCATTGTCATTAGATAGCTTTAAACAAAGTCGAGATTTAGAAGTTCAAGCTAGGGTTAGGTGTAACAAGTCGATCGGTGTAATATAGCCAGTTGTCGCCGCGCCGCGTGCCTGCGAAGCTGGTGTGTTACGCCGAAAGGCGGTTATACCGGCTATACAGATACAGAAGCTGGTGTGTTATGCCGAAAGGCGGTTATACCGGCTATACAGATACAGATACAGAATATCTATTTGGGAGCAGTATGTAAAATCCTACTTTTAGTTGTATTTCTTATAAACTCTCACGCTATTGAATGTGTTGTATTTGTCAAACTCGCTACAACCCTGAGGCCAAATTCCAACTCATGAAATAACCCAGTATGTGATTTTAGTGTATATATGTATTGCATTTTACCCCTTTTTTTTGTAAAAACATACAATGTCAATCTTAACTCTTGCAATAAAATTACATGAATAGTAAAGGTCACAACCATTTATTTTTCAAGCCGACGTTTCGATGACCGTCTGTCATCTTCATCAGGGCAATTCTGACTGGTGTACTGTGCACTGACGCTAGATGTGCATAGTGCACTGAAGGTGTTACATAGTTCACAGTGCACTTAAGCTAGTTTTTACTGTTAACAATGCATTCCGGAACGTAGTGTAATTGTGTAAACAGTAAAAACTAGCTAGTAAACTAGTAAACCAGTCAGAATTGCCCTGATGAAGATGACAGAAGGTCATCGAAACGTCGGCTTGTGAAAAATAAATGGTTGTGATCAAAGAACTTTGCTATTCATTCGTTTACCAACCTGATGAAATTATTTACGGAATGAAATTACACATTGGAAATCTCACCTTTCGAGAAAGAAGCATCATGGCACCCTGGCTCCTGTTGAGACGACGCGATCTCCCCTGGATTTTCTGCATCCAGATTCCCCAGGTAATAAGCTGTGAGATATGGCTCGATGAAGCCGTCACCATATTCATCTGTCTGTGTGGAGCAGTGAGAATTCTCCCTTTCTTCCTGGCTATCGTCTGGGACGCGAGTGTCTTCACCATTAGACGAGCCTTCTAGTTCTACTACAGACATCGTGGCAGATTGGTGACCTCTTACTACAGTTTTTTTTTTTATTCCAACATGTAATCACCAGACGTGGTGACGGCACACTCAAGTTTTTTCAACTTATATTAATGCCGCCACCAACACAGGGGACAAATACACTACAGGGCAATACTCATTTTCACCTGAGCGAAGTGAGGAAAGTCGTGTTAAGTGTCTTTCCGAAGGGCACAAGATTGTTGGCATGTCAGGACTCGAACCCTGGACCTCTCGATTCCGAGTCGCGCACTCTGGCGCTACGTCACACGACCCCACTACTACAGTTTTGTTGTTCAATCTGTAGTGTAATGTTAATCCTCTACCTCCCTTCTCTGCTTTATACCAGTCAAAACGACGTAACACTTTAGAATAATCTAAGGCCACAGCAGCTAAATTTTATGGATGACATCCTCCACAGATTCCAAATCTAATGCGAGCGGGCGAAAAAAAAACAGGGCGAGCCGAAAAAAACAAGGCTCTTACATTTTGAAATTTTGACTCAATCATCGTACAAATGGTTTTGATTCATTGGGAACATTACATATACATAGCAAACATCACATATCACTGCATCAAAGTAAGAAACAAAACATTAAATCAGAGCCTTTTCTTGTCTCCTCTCTTCATAGTTATCTGCAATCCACCTGGCAACAAACATCTTTGCCTATTTTCGGCACGTTGACCACTGTCAGAAGGCAACAAAATTTATTGTTTTTTTTTTCTCCAAAATCAGGCGAAAATTAATGAGCGCGCTGATGTCATCCATGAAAATTACTTGCTGAGGGCTAATGTGAAAGGTTTCGGTGTACATGTTTTTTTGGGGCACCAAAATATTAGATAGTCTACTGTTCTATTTAATGGTAGCTGATAAATAATATATATAATACTGAAAGTAGGCCAATTGTATGCACAAATCTTATATAAGGCCACACCAATTTAATTTCTCGGTTAACGGATTTTTCTAGAAAAATAATGGAGCGGGCGGGCGAAAAAAATTTAAAAAATAAAAACAGGCCTAGGCATCCTATTATGGCCCAAAATGGTACGATAGGAACCATGAAGTCAACACACCAGGCTGGTTCAAAATTTAAACAATGAATTTTGAACTTTTAATGACACCACTGCATTGAAAGATGGAATAACTGTAACAACTAGGATGAAAAGGACTGTTTTCAACTGTTTAGGGTAAAATATGAGCATTTTGCAGTTTTATTTGCAAATCAGTAAAATATGAAGCGGGCGAATCCGTTAACCAAGAAATTAAATTGGTATGGCCTAAGTGTATGAATTGCGTCCAGACGCATCAAGCATGATGTTATTGTCTGCAATGTAAAATTGGATATAGATTATTTTTGCAAATTGCTAATACTACGTTTATTCAACAAAAGAGACGTATTCAGATGGACCGAAAACGTGTTAGGATCTTTCCATTGTAACTTGAAATCAGTCTGATTCGTCATCTTGGGCCACGCGACTTAATTTTATGGATGACATCCGCGCGCGCATTGATTTTTCGCCTGTTCTTAAAAAAAAAAAAAAGATCACGTCCACCGTGGCTCTGACCTGGCTATAGGCCTGGGTAGTCCATGGTAGTTAGTGGCAATACGGAGCCGGTGATAACTCTGGCACCCAGGCTACCGAAGCTCCACGACTCAAGAACTCAGTACTTACGTACAGTGTCGATTCAAAAATTCCGCAAAAAGCCAGCATGTGCCGGCTTATCGTATACGTCGCTAAGTACTGCCGCGAATTCACAACACCAGCTTTGTATTCCTGTGGTTTAGTAGCATTTTTATTTTTGGCCGGATTTTTTTTTATTCGCCCGCGCGCACTAATTTTGTCATCCATAAAATTAAGTCGATGTGGCCTTAACATCGACGACAAGTACAACTTAACATCTCACTTTGAGTTGTAGAAAAATGGCCTTTCTGGGCAAAATTTGGCAGAAATATTTTTAAAATAGTCCCAAACATATATCGTGGGTGTGCAATTACAAAATCCCTTTTCTGGTCTGCTAGAGAGTACAGTTCTGGTGCGGCACGTATGGATATATTTTGACACCCACAACACAAGAACAGGTGTTTGACCCATTGGTGAGACGCATTCTTTTCCCCTGACGTGACACATTAGTTGGAGCCTGGTCTAAGCTAAGGACGTGTTTATGTGAAGTCACCCAAGGCGCTTTACATGTGGTTTACCCCGAAGCCGGTTTCAAGTGGCTCCATGTGAACGTTCCAAATCACATTGAAAGCGCCTCGATCCCAAGCCACTTCTAGAGGTGGTTTCGAATCGGTTTCCCCGCATCGCGATTTGCGTCTGAACGCAATGTGATTTCAATGTAACTTCGCCTGGTCATGGATTACGGAGTGATATTTCTTTATTTATATGCAATACCAAAATTTACGTGTCAGCAACTTAAAGAGTAGTAATGGTCAAATAATGTGTCCGTTCTAGGACGAGCTTCACCGCCTCTGGCGGGACCACGTCGGCATTCGGCCGAGATACGCTGGGAGGGGGGCATCAGCAAGCATGTCGCTGACCTCTGACATTAATAACACGCTACCTTGCGTGTTTTCATCAAACAACAATAAGTGTAGCTCAGGCGAGTTGTGATGGGACACGGTTTCAAAGGATTGTGTGGCACGTGGACCAGATGTGAGGAAGGTGCACATGTGAGTTATCGCGTTTTGGGTGACTTCACGTAAACACGGCCATTGATCGTATTCATGGTTGGCTGGCGTGATTGAGGAATTTACAGCTTTACAGCTAGGTGTTTGATAATGATACATTTTCAAATTACTATAATGGCCATTTATGGACCTTCCATGGAATACGATTAGACAGTTTACTGACACGCAACAGCCCCCGTTGTATGCAGGCAGTCGTCCCTTTGACCTCAGTTTCAACAATAAAGTATAACACATAATATGCATGTTGTTGTCTTTATCCTTATTGTCTAACTGATTGTATCTTTATCTAATGATGTTGTCTGATTTCCCATATGCAAATCGACAGATGTAACAAAATACTTTCCTTTGTGTCGTAATCAAGAAAATCCCACCGTACCGGTTTTATCCACCCACTCAGTTCCTATATAAACGCGTCCCTGACTGCTCTGTTTCTGTCAGTACTGACTCTGCAGCCGTGAGGATCTGTGTTGGTGAAAACATCGTGCAGTACTGTGGACCGTCTGTGCGTATTCAAGTTGGTATGTGCCTTTCTTTTGTTTCCTTGTTTTTTTGGCGATGTCCAAGGGAGGAGCCTAATGGTACAGTGTTGTGTGCAGTTTGCAAGAATTCTAGGAATGGTACAGGCATTTTGTCCACAGGAATGGAATGTCCACAGGCATGTCTCTGGCCCACATCTATGGCCACATTCCTGGAACCCTTGGGAAGACCTCTCTGCCCCGGATGGCCCTAGCTACTTTCTGTGACCCCGGGGCTCGTTCACTATACACTCAGGGTAGGAGTGCACTGTATCATATCTAGTACCAAGTCTTCCTCAAAATCATTAAATCATGGCAGTGCCATGCAAACAATAACCCTAACAGCAACCACCGGTGCCATGGCAATGTATGTTTTCATTGCCAGTCTTGTTGTTTTTACTTCGTGCATCTTGTAGGTAATATTACAAATCGGCGGGTGAAGGAAGTTAGTTCTATATTACGACTTACTTTTCATTCTTGGCTATGTAACCTTGACTGGCCGTTTGGATCATTAGCATGCCGAACTATGCATTTTTAGAAGTTACTGATTAAGCATGAAACCAGATTCAGGAGATTTTATTAATTTTCCCTTTTCTAATGTTTTGTACATAGGTTTTATTGTTTGCAATGCAGGCTCTTGTTGTTTTCCTTGAAAATCTGGGTGTCCCTCTTGTAACAGTCATGTGACAGTTACCTCTTGTTACTTTTATGCATTATCAATTTTGGTTGAACCTAAATTATTATTATTAATCATCTACGTTACATTTGATTTAATTTCTGTACTATGACCAGTACTACTTAATTTCCTGTATTTCTTTACTTATATATTATGTTAAGTTATAATTTATGTTACATCTGATTCTCTCTTGTACCTTTTGAGTTGTTTTGATTTTGTATTTTGTCGGTGCCTTATAAGCCCATATGGGCTGGGCGACATATGATCGCAATGGCACGAAAATAAACATTCATTCATTCATTCATTCATTCATTCATTCATTCATTCATTCATTCATTCATTCATTGTACCTCTTTTGTTCTTATAACAAAATTAAATCTGTGATGTTTTATATTATGTCTGCAGGTTTGATCACCATGGCAACAGATGAATTACATCCGAATCAAGGCGAGGGAGAGCAGAGTTCTCCGCGTACCCACAAGTGCAGAGATTGCGGCAAGGAGTTTCGCTTCCTTAGTCGTCTAAAGAAGCACCTGCGGACTCACACAGGAGAGAAACCGTACCTATGCGAGGAATGTGGCAAACAGTTCAGTGTGCTGTATAGTCTGAAGAAGCACATGAGAACTCACACTGGGGAGAAGCCTTACAACTGTGAAGAGTGCAGCAGGCAGTTCAGCAGGCTGGGTCATCTGAAGCACCACAAGAGAACTCACACTGGTGAGAAACCGTACAGATGTGAGGAGTGTGACAAACAGTTTAACAGCCTGTGTCATCTAAAGCAGCACATTCGGACTCACACTGGTGAGAAACCGTACAGATGTGAGGCGTGTAGCAAGCAGTTTAGTCATTTGTCAAATCTAAAGAGACACATCCGGACTCACACTGGTGAGAAACCCTACAGGTGTGATGTGTGCAGCGGACAGTTCAGTGACCTGTGTAATCTGAAGACTCACATACGGACTCACACTGGTGAAAAACCGCAAAGATGTCAAGAGTGTGGCAGAAAGTTCAGTGAGCTGGGTAGTCTGAAGAAACATATTAGAAGTCACAATGGCAAGCAACCATAAATGTGTGAGGAATGTGCAAGCAGTTTAGTCAGATTTCATTTTGTTATGGAATGTACCAAATATGATGTTATACGTAACAAACTATTTACATTTCTCGAATCAAGTACCAAAGATTTCAAGAGTCTCGATGTTGGAGACAGATTTGAATATATCTTTACATGTAATGGTCCCCACAACGCAAAAATAGGTAGATATATAAAGGAATGCTTTGCTATTACAAAAAATACCGAAACTTGTGATTAGGCCACTCGATTGTAACGCTTTATCAAAGACTTGTGATATCCCTTATTATTTGAATGATTATGATATAGAGATGTTAGGTTTTATTCGACATTAGGTCTTATTCAACACACTTATTTTATTGTTGTTACTCTCTTTACATGTATGTAGTTTGCCATACATTGTACCATGTGCAATTGTCGTGCAATGAAGTTCTTTCTTTCTGAAGGAACATGCGCACTCTCACTGGTGATTCGAACTGAAACGAGAAGCGCTGAAAGCAGTTTAGTAAGACATATTAATTGTACAGAAATACATGCAGACTCACACAGGTGAGAAATCGTACAGTTGGGAAAATGTAGCAAAATGTTTTGGCATTTCAGTAGTCTTGAGTGCAATCTCATACCAACGAAAACCCTCCAGTGTAAGTATTACTGTTATGTGGTATCATTTGAGTCAGTAGCGAGGTTTGTAGATCTCTTGTGGCAATATGACCTCTTGTTTAACTGTTTTCTTTCAGTAGTGTACATGACTCCATTGTAAAATTACGAATGCTTGTTCAGTATCCCGAACTAGAAGTCGTGTGTAAAATGCGACTGTGGATTGTTTAGACAATAGTGACAGAGTTACACGGTATATTAGAACTAGAAGTCTTGTGTAAAAATGCGACTGTGGATTGTTTAGACAATAGTGACAGAGTTACACGGTATATTAGAACTAGAAGTCTTGTGTAAAAATGCGACTGTGGATTGTTTAGACAATAGTGACATAGTTACACGGTATATTAGAACTAGAAGTCTTGTGTAAAAATGCGACTGTGGATTGTTTAGACAATAGTGACATACTTACACGGTATATTAGAACTAGAAGCCTTGTGTAAAAATGCGACTGTGGATTGTTTAGACAATAGTGACATAGTTACACGGTATATTAGAACTAGAAGTCTTGTGTAAAAATGCGAATGTGGACTGTTTGTTGAATGTTGTTTGCCTTTATAAGTGTTCTGTAACTATCCGTAGGTGCTAGTGATTTGTTAACTTTCTACCTCTTAGCTTTGCCAATAAATAAAAACACGTAATAATGTGTGTATCTTATTTGATGATCTTTTTCCAAAGGATGTTGTCTAATTTCCTCTATGCAAATCAGCACATGTAACGTATATGATAATTTCAACAATAAAATTAAATTCAGACACGTAATATGTTGTTGTTTTTAATGATTACCAACATTATTGTTAGTCTCCAACTCGGTCTCTTTTTTTCTAAGAATGATGTTGTCTGATTCTTCCCTATGCAAATCATTATGGTGCTTTCCTTTGTTTCGTAATCAAGTAAAACCCACCGGACCGGTTTTATCCACCCACCCAGTCCCTATATAAACGCGTCCCTGACTACTCTGTTACTATCATTACTGACTCCGCGGCCGTGAGGATCTGTGCCGTTATGAACACATCGTGCAGTACTTTTAGAGCGTCAGTGCATCTTGGTAAGTGTCGACTATGATTTCGTTATGTTATCCTATATTCATGTCCAATGAAAAATTGAGGTATTGTTTTTGGTATGTCGTTGCCTTGTGACATCTTCCTGTAGGTTAGACTCAAGAAGAACTTTATGTGTGTCTACATTTGCTTTTCATACTTGCCTTTGCTAAAATTGTGAAATGTTTCCTTTGACCATCAGCATACCAAACCATGTGCCCGAAGACGCTGCCATTTACGCCGTCTACATTTTGACCCATCTTGGTTACAATGTTCGTTGTGCTATCTCTGCTCTTATCCTGGCCTTTAAGAATTCTACCTTCATGCATTTAATTCACAGCTTATTTCCCCTAACCATTTGTTAGAGTAAGTATCTGTATTTGTATAGCCGATATAACCGCCTTTCGGCGTAACACACCAGCTTCGCAGGCACGCGGCGCAGCGGCAGCTGGCTATATTACACCGATCGACTTGTTACACCTAACCGTTGAACTTCTGACTCTAGACATTGTTAAAGCTATCTAATAATACATAGTATACATGTTATACAGTATACACGATTATTAATTCCATTGATCTGATATATTGTATTCAAATTTTTACATTTTTCCTTTAGGATCAACAGTTTGACCAACATGGCGGCCAGAGGTGAATCTCACCCGAAACAAGAGGAGGGAGAGCAGAGTTCTCCGCGTACCCACAAGTGCGGCGAGTGTGGCAAGGAGTTTCACTACCGTAGTGATCTGAAGCGACACGTGCGGACTCATACAGGCGAAAAACCTTACCGATGTGAGGAATGTAACAAATGCTTTAGTCTGCTTGGTAGTCTGAAGAAACACATGCGGACTCACACAGGTGAGAAATCGTACAGGTGTGAGGAATGTGGCAGGTTTCTTGAGCTAGGTGATCTAAAGAAGCACGTTCGAACTCACACTGGTGAAAAACCGTTCAGATGTGAGGAGTGCAGCAAGCAGTTCAGTGAGTCGGGTAATCTGAAGAAACACATGCGGACTCACACGGGCGAGAAACCCTACAGGTGTGAGGAGTGCAACATGCAGTTCCGTGATCTGGGTAGTATGAAGAGACACATGCGGACCCACACGGACGAGAAACCGTACAGATGTGAGGAGTGCAGTAGGCAGTTCAGTCAGCTGGGTCATCTGGAGACTCACATGCGGACTCACACTGGTGAGAAACCATTCAGGTGTGAGGAGTGCAGTAGGCAGTTCCGTCAGTTGTGTCATCTGGAGATTCACATGCTGACTCACACTGGTGAGAAACCTTACGGGTGCGAGGAATGCAGCAAGAAGTTTAGTCAGTTGTCAAATCTGAAGAGACACTTGCGGACTCACGTGCACATATGAGCAAGTTTGTATAAAAAGCACCAAAAGCTTCCGTTATTCAAGTAGTCTTAGCATGCTAGCTAGCCCAAAGTGGAGGAAGTCTGCCAACGTCGGTGTGAAGATTACACCATGTTACATTATATTGGCCAAAGCAAAGGTAGTACATATTCACCAATGGGGCCTCTTATTTGCTCCTTTTCTTAAAATACGCGGTAACCATGTAAAGTTAAGGGTAGCAAAAAGTTTACATCATCGCCGTTGCTTCCTTCGTAATCAGTAGATTTAGTAAAGAACAAGACGTAGCTAATGAGTAATATAGTTACCTCACAAGATAACGTTCGTTTGAGGTGATGGTGCAATCTCCCATCTGTTATCGTTTTAGTAATTAGAATCGCTGATTAGAATCGCTGTAAATATAGTAGATCCTTACCGTTTAGAATTAGTAGTAGCATGCATGTTTTGTTACCAATGCTTAAGATGTTGCTCATTTTTTTTTTTTTTTGAACGATTTTATTCTTCAAAGCTCTTAAGTCATATACATAAGATACATGATCATACAATGTGAATATAAGTATACGTATTTAACAACAGTTATAATCATTGATAACCAAATGAGTTTCATTTTCCCAGAAATTGTCTGAGTATAGATACTTGCTAGTGAACATCATATACATATCATACTTGAAAATACTGATAATTTAACTGAAAATCAAATATAAGTTTGACACAAATTCATGAAAATTAGGAATACATCATCTTTCTTTCTATAATCATCTTTCCATTTTAACCAAGAAATAAATATTGCGTATTTAGCAACAGTTATGATTTTTGCACTACTATTTCTCACAAGTAACACTTCTTGATCATTAATAACAATGTGTGTTTCATTTTCTATCCTACTCCAGAAGTTGTCTAATCTATGACACTCTAAAAACATATGTTGATAATTTTCAAGTTTGTTGCACAATTCACAGTAAGGACTGTAAATATTTCCTGATACATTTCGTATTTTCCACTTATGTAGCAAGTACCTACAAGGCAAAATTCTGTGTAATAACTTGAAATTAAATTCGCGCAGTTTGTTATTCTTAATTTGACAGATCTGACATTTCCATATAGCCTTCCAGTCTGGATTAGGTACTACAGTTTCCCAATAAGCTTGGGCAGTTGGTTTGCTACATGTATATGACACATATGTTGAGTATAGATACTTGCTAGTAAACATATCCACTATTTTGCATGTCTCATTGTACCATATCATGTCATTTTCATTACATAAATTTGCTGCAGAATCGTCATTACACAATTTTCGTCCTATTGACCTCTTAATACAAGAATACTCACACAACCAATTGTGTTTATTAGTTAGCTTCCTCAGCAAAGACTCTGACGATATGAAATCTGAAGCAATATATATATCTCTAACATAAATGATACCACTATCAATCCAGTTTTTGAAGAAAAGTGTTTTCTTATTAAGTTTAAAGTTTTCATTGGACCAAATAATTTCATTTCGCACCGAAGCGAGATCCGTTTTTCCTCCACCCATTTCATGCCATGCGTAAACTACCTCTCTATAGAAAGGTGGAAGACTTAACAAAGGGGGTGCATCAGCCCTTTGTTTAAAATTAAATCGAAAGACTAAAAAGTTTTTCCCAAGCTTTTCAATGAAGTGCATAGGTATAAGTCTCCATCTACTTACTCTACTTGGGTCCTTTGGATTTTCCATAATCCTACGGACCCAAGAAGCTTGTAGGCTTTTACATTTAGCATATATGTCAATCATCCTAATCCCACCATCTTCATAGTTTAAGTACAGTACTTTTCTTTTTATTTTGTCTGGTTTACCATTCCAAAGAAAGGAGAAACATGCTTTTTCAATTCGTTTTAGGGCCCAATCAGGTGTTGGGATCATACTCATATTGTAAATTATTTGTGATACTGCCAACGTCTTAATAATCAAGACTTTCCCATAAAAAGTTAGTTTTCGCCTACGCCATTTCTGAAGTAAATTTTCCATGTTCTGTATTCTGGTTTCCCAGTTCAACATCTCACACTCTTCCTCCGTGTAACCAAAATAAATACCTAAGGACTTAACGGGCCTATTCGGCCAATCGATTCCGAAAGGAGTATCTCTTCTTCCTCGATTGGCCCCTATCCACATGGCTTCACACTTCTTTCGATTCAACGTGGGCCCAGCAACATAACTAAAATTGTCTACAATCTGTAGGGCACATTTTATAGAGTTATCACCACACAAGGTGAGAGTTGTATCGTCAGCGACCTGGCTTATTTTTGTTTCAAGAATGATATCATTAATCTCAATTTTGATTCCTTCAACAATGCTAGTTTGCCGGATTTTAGATGCTAGAATTTCAACTACAAGGTTGAATAATAAGGCAGATAAGGGACATCCCTGTCTAATTCCTCGTTGTAATTTAAAGTAGGCAGACTTCCAACCTGCATTGACGATACAACTTTCAATATCAGTATACATTGTTCTAACTATTGAAGTGAAAGTAGGTCCAAAACCAAACTTATTTAACGTTCTAAACATAAAATTCCAGTTAACTGAATCGAATGCCTTTTTAAAATCAAGCCAGACGATTGCTGCAGGTAGGTTGTAAAAATTAGAATAATAAATAACATCTTGTATCAATCTAACATTTTGTCCTATAAACCTTGACTTAATATAAGCCGTCTGATCTTCTGAAATTAGTTTCGGTAAGAAACTCTGCATTCGTCTTGCTAATACCACAGCTAGTATCTTGTAGTCAGTGTTCAACAAACTAATTGGTCTCCAGTTGGATAAGTTAGTCTTATCCCCCTTTTTGTGAATAAGTTTTAACAAAGCTCTCTTCTGGGACACGGAAAGGTATTTGCTTTCTATTGCTTCACACAGGGATTCGAAGACCAAGTCTCCTACTTCATCCCAGAATTTCAGATAAAATTCGGTAGGAAGGCCATCAATTCCAGGCGCTTTGTTTTGGTTCATCGCTTTCAATGCTGCGAAACATTCATTTTTAGTTATAGGTTCATCTAACAGTAGCATTTCCTCATCTGTGAGAGAGGGTACCTCAACAGACTCAAGAAAAGTATCAATCTGTTCATCAGTAACAGGGTTCTTAGAACAATACAGGTTTTTGTAAAAGTTTACTTCCAAGTCTAAAATTTTAAACGGATTTGTCTCTTCTTCATTTCCATTCTTTAATTTAGTAATGGTATTTTGTTTTGAGCGAGTATTTTCAAGATTCAAGAAAAATTTGTTAGACTTTTCTCCCTTCTCTGTCCACTTTGCCCTAGCTCTAATTTGTGCTCCTTTTGCTTTATATTCATATATATTTTCCAATTTTAGCTTTATTTGAGTGTATTCATTTAGAACAATGTCTTCAAGGTTATCATCTAACTTACTCTCTAGTTCTTGAAGTCTCTTTTCTAACTTTTCAAGTGTTGTATCCACTTTAAAGGCTTTAGCCCTGGAATAGGTGTCAGAGAACTCCTTAATCTTCTTCTTACAAGTTTCCCAAACTAGTTGTTTGGATACATCAAGGTAATTACAATCACTAACAACAGTTTGTATTGTAGACTTAACTCCTTTAACATATTTCTCATCACTGAGATGTGAAGTGTTTAGGCGCCAAAATCCAGGTCCCCTAGAAGCATTTTCGAAATGTAGTTTCAAAAATATTGCAAGGTGATCTGTTTTAATAGAAGATCTTATATCGCATTTTGCTACATGCGCAGCTAGCGATCTGTGGATAAGCCAAAAATCCAATCTGCTTGAAACAGGGTCTGGATTTTGTCTCCTCCAGGTGTACTGTCGTACATGGGGATGTGTTTCCCGCCATATGTCTACGAGGCTTAACATTTTTTTAAAGCTGCTAAGTGCTTTTTCAGGTGCAGTAAATTGGGTTTGTCTCTTGCTGGACCTGTCTAAGACCAGATCGTTAATCATATTAAAATCACCACCTGCGACAAGATTATCCACATTGTTTACCACTATCCAGTCTTTTAGCGTAGTGAGAAACGATACTTGTTCTCCCCGCTCGGAAGGAGCGTACACATTCAAGAGAGTGAAGTCTTTACATTTAATCATTAATCTTCTACCATCCTGCCCCTTTATTACCTCCATAACGTCCAACTTTATGTTTTTCTTGCACAGTATAGACACACCCTTACTGTGTTGTCCACCAAAGTCGTGGAACTGGGGGCCATTCCAATCTAATTCAAAGATATTAATTTTATCATCTGTAAAATATGTCTCCTGTAAAAGGAAAACATCAGCTTTTTGTTTTTCAAACCAGTAGTATAGACTTCGTCTCTTTTGTGTACCTCGTAATCCCCTGACATTAAGTGACATAAATGATATATTAGTTGTCATGAGGAACAAATTAATCACTTACACGAGTTCAATAGTCCGTAAGAGTTCATGTTTCGTCGTCACTTGAGCACATCGATGAGCTGATCGCCTCAGTACCTGGAGGGTTACTCCATGAGTAACGACCTGCTTCAATCAGTTCCGTGATCCTAGGATCAGGTTCATGTACTTGGCTGCTACCACTGGGTGGCTCTGGTCTAGCCAATCCTCTTCTGGATACGTTATTGTCACTGTTCTTGGCAGCACTTCTTGTCACTCTGGCAACCGGCTGACCTCCAGGTTTGGGACCTTTCCCTCTCTTTCTCCTGCCTCTTTTTGTGGTGAAGTCTGTAATCTGGCGTTGCCCACTAGTCGGTGGAGCCGTTTCGTCTTTTCCAGTTTCACCATCAGTGTCTTCAGAGGATCGAACCTCCGGTAAGTTAAGGCCTGAGACGTCAAGCAGAGGGCCGCGGTCCTTGTCCCGATCTCTCTGCTCCTCTGGCGCCTCTCTACTGTTGACACCGGCTGCTGAAAGACCAGCACAGTCAGCTCGCTTGTGCCCAAGCTCATTGCAGAGGGAGCATCGCCAATCAGACGTACAGTCTTTTCTCAGATGTTCTTTGCTTAGGCACTTAAGACATTGTTGCTCGAATCCCTGGTTTCGATAGAACACGCGGGCTCTCCATCGACCGCCCAACTCAACATTCTGCAGGGCTAGCAGGTTCCCGCATGAACCCAAACCTGTCCCCAGTCTCACAATTAGTTAACTTTCCATCCACTCTGAGTTTTTCTCGCCTCAATGGCCCTAGAAGGTTCGCGCCATACCTCTTCAGGCCTTCCATGATGACGTTATCATCCACTGACAGAGGGACGTCTCTAACTGTTACCCGAACTCCATCCTGTTGTCTGAAAGGATGCACATCTCGGAGTTCAACATGTTTATTGCGGAGAGTAAATCCAGTTACCAGCAATTTGGCGCGATCGGCTGGTTCACGTATGTAAATTCGCCACATTCCACGCACGATGTTGCTCATTTTAGTTTGCTTTCCTAGTTTTCCACGGTAAGGCAACACCAGGTAAATTTTATGAATGACGTCCGCGCACGCATTGATTTTCACCTGTTCCTAGAATTTTAAAAAAAATCCGCTTCCTGTAACTATGACCAAAGAGTCACGACAGTGCCGCAAATAGGTTTGTACGGACCAAAGCTTATGAAGCATGAAACAAGGAAATCATGACTTCCATTAGGAATTCAGTTTGGTACATGCTGCCACATTTGAATCGAAGAAACTTGCTGACCGCTCCATCTATCTCCCCAAAGCACAAGACGACAACTGCTGTTCCACTGATTTATTGCTGTTTTGATGATGAATAAAAGACTTCTTGCTTGTTACACTGTGTCACTTCATTCAATTTGTGTCCTAACATGTGTCGTCTCAACATCGTTCTTGATGAATAAACATACATATGACTTTCAACCTTTGTTTAGTTTGATGTGCGCATCATTGCATTCTGTAAAATTTATTGACTCACATGCTTTGCATATTTACATTTACGTCTAAAAACATGACCCTAAATCTTGTCAATTTAAGAGCATAGCTAGGGAAAAGTTGGCATAGATTAATTTATGCTCTGTTCTCTCTTGCTGACCACAGGTAAACTTCGCCAAGTCCATCCTGAGATGCAGACTACAGCAGGAATTCACGACGCCAAGTTGTGGAAGGATCGGGGTGTGCATGCAAGTTTTTCACGCAAGAAAAATAAGCATTGAATGCAGCAGCAACGTGGAAGCAAAAAAAAAAGAATCTAAGAATAAAAAAGCAACACTCGCACAAATGAATAAAATCCCTTACACAAAACATCACTATTATCACATAGTTAAGTTAGAAAAAATCCCAGCAACCAATCTGACTTGAAGTTTTACCATGCCCAATATAAGGGAAGCTTTGGCTGGCGCTGCAGAAGCCTGCATCGACAAACAGCTGAGACATCTTGGTCGTCATTAAATCTAGAGAACTTATTTGAAGTACAGGTATAGTAAAAACACTGTACAGACTACTGCATGTCTCATGCCACAAGCCTGTGTGCAAAGGCTGGTCCCACTACTCTCCAAGCAGAGGTTGGTGGGGATGATCGTTAGCGGGGGTTACGATCATTCCCCTCCAACCTCTGCTTTATTTTATTTTATTTATTTAAATTGCCAACAATACAGTGGAAGCCCTGGCAGCTGAGCTAATGTCGGGCCCCACATTGTGAAATACATACATACATAATCATACACACATCATAACACAATAAAGTAACGAATCACAAAAATTTCTCATACCCTACAATCCATAACCTAGGCTAATGACAGTATATACAATTCAAAAAAGTAACAATATAACTCAGTATGGTAGGAGGCCAGAGGTCATTCAAACATATAATATTCAATATTTATAATGTTGTAGGAATAGATGGAAGGACTAAGAGTTATGTAATTAGAATCGGTTTGTTGATGAAATATAAGTGTGAAGAGCGGCCGAAAGGTTTTGATCTGTAAGAGGGTCGTGACCTGGATAACCGTTGAGAAGGATGTTTGTAGAGAGGGGTCGATCTGTCAGGCGACGTACTTCGGTGGCAAGTGTTTGCCGTGCGTCCTCGTACAGAGCTGAGGAGAAAGTGTGCGACCGTCTCAGACGTGGCTCCACAGCTGCAGCTCCGAGAGGTGAGTTTGAACTTGGCGAGGGCAGAGTTGAGCTGGGACCAGTCAAGACGTAGTCTCGTGGTGAGGATGTTGTTTTGTCGGTCACCTAGCCTTCGGTACTTCTGATGATGGCGGGTGGACAGTATGTGGGCCCTGCACCTCTGTCTAAACTGGCTGTAAGAGGTAGATTCCCTCACCTCCGACGGGAAACTATTCCAGAGTCGCGTGGTGTATGGAACGAAGCTAGCGCTGTTCCTGTAGGTGGCCGTTCTGCAAAAGGGCACGTGCAGGTGTGCGTCGTTACGAAGCCGGACTTGGAGTTGTCTTTGGCTGTCTCTGGTGGTAGCGATCAGCACCTGAAGGTGGGGAGGAACTGAGCCAGATACTAGTTTGTACATGATGAGTAGTCTGTTGTAATCTCTTCTAGCTGCTAGGCTGTCCCACTCTAGCTCTTCTAGTAGCTTTAGTCGAGGTGTGCGAGCCATAGCACCTGAGACAAGCCGTCCTGCCTGATACTGGACTTGCTCGAGTGTCTTACAGGCTGTGGTACCGATGTTGCTGAACAGGACTGAGGCGTACTCCAGCTTCGTGCGTACAAGGGTGTTGTAGGCAGTTTCCAGCGCTTCACGGGCAGTTTTCTTTGCAA
>NW_017802880.1:224538-227044 GCF_001625305.1 Branchiostoma belcheri
AATGCATTGGTGGAATTCTTAGAATATTTCCAACTCAATCGCAGTACTATACCAACGGCTCCGCCCTGAGGCGTCGCCAAAAATAGAAAGGCAACAGGGGGTCGACCAGGTCAAACTCCGATCCCGCCACAGCTGATGATAGTAAACAAACCTCTGGCCTGGGTACCATCCGGATGGTACCGGATGGTACCCAGGCTAACAAACCTCAACTTTGACCTAATTTTCCATGGTATCCATCCGCCTGGCCAGACAAGACCTAACCACTCACATCTCTCACTACGCCCACTAAACTGGTGAAATAAACAAAACTTGACCAAAGTAGGAAAGTTTAGACCCTACCTGTGCCTTCCAGCCCAAAAATCTCCAAAATGGACCAAAACTTTCAAGAGAAAAAGGATTTTCAAAGGTATTAACTAGGCACTACAACACTGCTCAGCGCGTCTGCCCTCAGTGTATACACTCCCGTCCTTGTGAATCTCTACACTTCCTGTAGACGCCCAGGGCTGACGCGCTATGGCGGCGGCACCAGATAATAATAGACTGGTGTGTTTCTGTAAGGTGGATCCTTCATTTCAATTCGTCATGAACGCGATTGCAGAGTTACAACGCAGCGGACGCCTTCAACATGTTTGCACCGTGACGGTTGGGAACAACGGCTTGCGAAGTACATTAGACAACCAACAGTTTGGTGGTCGCAACCCGACCTACGCGTTTTCACGCACGCTGGGAAGCGTGCTCAGAGCATTCATGTTAAGGTCCACCTATCTTGTATGGTTGAATGACCCAAGGTTTGATTCGAGGGCAGTCAATCTACGTGCGAATCCAGCGGGCTACAACCGTAACGTTCAGCCGCAAGGTGTACCCATGGCCCAGCTGCGAATCGTTCAGAACGTGGTCCAAGCTCAGGAGGTAAGCGCCAACTTCGATCGTCTGTACCCACATTTCTTCATAGAGAACAAGCTCGCTGCAGAGGACCAGGGGACCGAGGTAAGCCTCCCAGGCATGATGGTGATCGTGGAGATGCAGGGAGGTGTAATCGTCAAGCTTCACACCATAAATGCGACGGTGAGGGCCAGGCACAACGGAGAAATGTATGGGCCAATGCCGCAGGCTCATAATGGTCCAAACCCGCACATCTTTCACTGTCCGGACCCGATCGTGGTACGTGTCACGTCTACAGTCCTCGGGTTGCAACCTGGGCAATTGGCCGACATGTTCCCGGCAGTCAACCGACTGATGGATATCATACAAGAACATCTCGAAATCGTGCAAGGGAATCGAGACGACAACTTTGTCCAACAATTTGAAAATCAGCTTCGCCTTGGCCAGCGGGCTCAAGACCAGGGGCCCAAGAAGAAGAAGGAGAAGACGATAATGATGCTGATGACCAGTGAAAAGATTGGTATGTTATATCTTAAGGTGTCCTCCCTGGCTAATTTGGCATTTTAAACTTTCCATCATTTTCTCACAAAGAAATTTAGAAAGAACTATAGTTGTACTGAATATTGATACCTGGGTACAAAAGGGTTATGAATATGATTTTTTGGACCATATGGATGACGTCATCACATTTTATTGCCCCAAATGTAATTATCTTTAAAGTTATAATATAGCACTTTGGTACAAGTAACTGAAATAAAAGTATGATTTTCATGTGCACAATGGTCAGAGCTACAAACGTACGTTTGCACAAATTGATATCTACTAATTATCCTTAGTTATTAGAGAATAACCTAATTACCTAATTAAAATTGTTATTCTCTAATAACTACGGGTAATTAGTAGATATCCAGTTTGTAGCTTTGACCGTTATGCACATGAAAATCATACTTTTTAAGGTGTTTTTAATGGTAGGTAGCCTGGTATCCAGTCCATCAGTTAGCACTCCACGAATTGTTATTAACTCCAATCGCGTATTTCAACCTCCTTTCAAGCGCCAAATTGAACTGGCCGGCAGAGATGTCTAACAGTCCGGAAGTGAGCCCGACCAATCCACGATCCATCAGGCTCATACTGTGAGGAAAAAAATGAACAGGAGAGGGAATTAATGTATCATTGTACGCGCTGACATCCATTCGATGAACCGTATTTGAGACAAAAGATAAAGCAAGGAGACTAGTTGTGCTTGGGCTGAGTTTTAAAGGATACATTGTACTATTTTTGCATTTTACTTTAGGCCATGATGATTTGATAATATGGATGACATCCTCCGGGAGCCCCAAAACTGATGCGCGCGTGCGAATAAAAAAAAAGTTTTGCAAAAAAAAAAGTTCTTTTCATTATGAAATCTACGTGGTCATGAGGGTTGAGCAAATGGCACAGAATATGGTTTGGCGAATAATCTAGTCTTCAAGTTCATTTCTTTACAATTTCGTCTTTTTTCGTTTGATTTTGACATTCTACGACATTGGTATAGTTTTTATTAATTTTTTTGTAACTTATGGTATATGTTTGCTCATTTTGCAACTGTTTTGTACGATTTACAGTATGGTTGAAACCTTTTTTT
>NW_017802880.1:227064-228920 GCF_001625305.1 Branchiostoma belcheri
AAGAAATTTAGAAAGAACTATAGTTGTACTGAATATTGATACCTGGGTACAAAAGGGTTATGAGTATGATTTTTTGGACCATATGGATGACGTCATCACATTTTATTGCCCCAAATGTAATTATCTTTAAAGTTATAATATAGCACTTTGGTACAGGTAACTGAAATAAAAGTATGATTTTCATGTGCACAATGGTCAGAGCTACAAACGTACGTTTGCACAAATTGATATCTACTAATTATCCTTAGTTATTAGAGAATAACCTAATTACCTAATTAAAATTGTTATTCTCTAATAACTACGGGTAATTAGTAGATATCCAGTTTGTAGCTTTGACCGTTATGCACATGAAAATCATACTTTTTAAGGTGTTTTTAATGGTAGGTAGCCTGGTATCCAGTCCATCAGTTAGCACTCCACGAATTGTTATTAACTCCAATCGCGTAAACCTCCTTTCAAGAGCCAAATTGAACTGGCCGGCAGAGACCTCTAACAGTCCGGAAGTGGGCCCGACCAATCAATCAATCAATCAATCAAATGGTGTTTTATTCGTAAAAAAACGTGGACTTTGCAGCCAAAGGCTGAATTGCGTCCAGTTGTACATGCAAATTCATTACACATTTATTTACATTTATTTACACAGGCATTAACACAGGCATTATTTACAACGACTTTAACGTACGGTGTCTAACACAAATAGTGACTGTTCAGGAGGTAGGTCATGTATGGGACGCTACTCTGTTTGTACCGCTCAGTTCTACATTTGGTAAGGGTCAGTTTGTTACTGGAACGAGTGGTGCGCTCAGTGGTGGTCCACGATCCATCAGGCTCATACCGTGAGAAAAAAATTAAACAGGAGAGGGCAATAATGTACCATTGCACGCGCTGACATCCTTTCGATGAACCGTATTTGAGACAAAAGATAAAACAGTTTACGAGAAGTTAGATTATGAGGAAGCAAGGAGGCAAGTTGTGCTTGGGCTGAGTTTTAAAGGATACATTGTTCAAAATCATATCCAGTTGCTTAAGTAACTGCTTTTTGGCGGATACATTGTACTATTTTTGCATTCTAGGCCATGTTGATTTGATTATATGGATGACATCCTCCGGGAATAAAAAAAAAGTTTTGCAAAAAAAAAGTTCTTTTCATTATGAAATCTACGTGGTCATGAGGGTTGAGCAAATGGCACAGAATATGGTTTGGCGAATAATCTAGTCTTCAAGTTCATTTCTTTACAATTTCGTCTTTTTTTCGTTTGATTTTGACATTCTACGACATTGGTATAGTTTTTATTAATTTGTTTTGTTACTTATCATTTTTGCTCATTTTGCAACTGTTTTGTACGATTTACAGTATGGTTGAAACCTTTTTTTTTTTTGGAAACGGCCGAAAATTCATGCGCGCGTGGATGTCATCCATATAATCAAATCAACATGGCCTTACTTTAGCCTTCTTTTCAGGCGTTCCCGGATCCGTCTTTTTTGGGGGGTGGGGTATTTTCTGATCAAACGTAGATCGCACGCAATAGAAGCTCCGGAGATATATGTAGGGTTGCCAGCCGGAGCTTCTATTGCTCGCGATCTACGTTTAATCAGAAAATACCCCACCCCCCCAAGACCGATCCGGGAACGCTTGAAAAGGAGGCTACATTTTACTGAGCTATGCTTGTAATTTTATTCTACGATACTAGAGAAAGACAGACAACAGATTTTTAATGTCCTTCCTAGAGAGAGTCTTTTTAACATATACATTTTGTACTTCTGCTGTGTACACAAAGATATAGTAATACTAATTGTTCAATGTGGATTTGGTAATGTTAGCAAGCATACTCAAGACATGCCCGTAGCCAGGATTT
>NW_017802880.1:228940-243012 GCF_001625305.1 Branchiostoma belcheri
GGATTTGGTAATGTTAGCAAGCATACTCAAGACATGCCCGTAGCCAGGATTTTGGAATCGGGGGGGGGGTCGTTCCCACTGCTTGAGGGGACCTCGAGCGCCGTAGGGGGTCATATTGAAAAATGAACCTTCTAAAACGGCATTTCGTGCATTTTTGAGGGGATTTCCAAGAAAAAATCAGAGATAAATTTTTATTCAATGACAAAGGGAGCAGTTTTTCAACAATTCCAGTCCATGGACCTTTACATAAAAAGTGGACCAAAAAGTGGACCTTTCAGCCTTGTGGGGGGGGGGGGTTCTTCCGAACCCCCCGAACCCCTGGCTACGGGCATGCAAGAAAAAAGGCTAGCTCCCAGGCTACTAGAAAAAAAACATGGACCACCTGTGTGCATGTGGCCAAGTTTCAATAAACACAACAACACAAGAATGCTACAATCTGGGACCCAACTTTGACCTTTTGAGGAAAAGAAGAGATTTAATCCATGAAACTTGTAAACATGAACACTGTAAACATTTACATCAACATATTTGCATGAAGGTGATACCAATTCGCCATCATTACATGATCAAACACAGAACTATACAGTCAAGTACAATTACCCTCCAGATTTTGTTTCCCAAACAGCTATATATAAACATACACGCAAATACTTTCTACAAATCTAAAAAAAAGTTTAAAACAGTAAAATAAAAAAAATGAATTATATGTCATTATGATTAAAAATAAAAATTGACAAACGTGATATTAAGAGTTAAAAATGCAAAGTACACAGAACAGGAAGTGGCCCCCAACTAGCATGGTGAAACAGGAAATAGGTCTGTGTGTGACTGATAACATACAAAACCAGACAAGTTCCCGTTCCCAAGCTAAAAATATCCCCAATCTCTCCAGCCAAATCCCACTTCCTGTATTGCAAAAAAAAAAAAAAAAAGATAAAACGCCCATCAAGTCCAATGTTGGACAATGAACTGTGATATTATATTAAAAACGTACATGATTTCCTCTACGGGCCTCTACTTCTTTCTGAACTTAAACTGATTGTTGGAAGACAAATTTCAGAAAATGCTCTAGATATTATCAGCAAACTACTGTTCCAAGGCAAGCTGTACATGAAGAAAATTTTACATTTTTACATGACTTTTATATTTGCACTTATCCCATGGAATCAAACCATGTGTCTTATACAGTGGACTGTTAGAACAATAATAGAACAATCCTGCACTCAAACCCTGCAAACATTTGCAATGGGTAGTATCATACACAGATTACTAGTGGCATCTTTTAACAATGTTAAACAAGAACCTTGCTACTAGGAAGACTTGCTTGTGTAGTTAAAATTGACTTGACCATGTCTCAATGATATGTTCTGACACCCTTATGTGCTACAGTTAGGGTTTGGGTTGTTGGAACATATCTTGAGTTGTCAGAATGTAAGGTATGTTGGAACAAAGGTGTGTAACAGGCTTAAGCAGACTAAAGCTTGATTTTGATTTTTTAATTCTATTACATAGTACTATATTGTCCTGCTTTCTTTATAAAACATGTACATGTAGCATTACACCATAATTGCTAAGATATGGAACATGAAAATCTCAGTGTTTTTTGGTTATGTGTTGTGTTATTGTAAGAGTTGTTAATGGTGTCTACTTGATTTAGCTACCGTGAATTTTTGGAAACAAAGAACAGCTTTTTATATGGAACTGCTATTTAGCTATCTTTAAAATCATTAAAGCGATACATTGCCTTGTTGTTGAGAATGAGAATATGAGAAAAATAAAACAAGATGCCAAGTTAATGCCTGGGAAAATGACATTCCTAGCTTTTTTAATAGTCTAGATGAAGTCTAAGTACACTATGTTTAAAGTTAAAACTTTTGGTCCAACACAAAAAATTCTCTCACCTAGAGCTTTCAACCAGTCACTCTGGTCTTCCTCAGTAGACTGAGGATCTGGATCAGGTGTATCTGGTAGACGATGTCGGCCCCCGTCACGGTTCAATGTAGGGTGATGGACCCTGATGTATACACCCTACATTGAACCGCGACGGGGGCTGACATCGTCTACCAGATACCTTTGACCCAGTGTTGACGTCACACTTCAAAGAAGCCACGTGACAAGCTTCACTCGGTCAGTCTACTGAGGAAGACCAGAGTGACTGGTTGAAAGCTCTAGGTGAGAGAATTTTTTGTGTTGGACCAAAAGTTTTAACTTTAAACATAGATGAAGTCTAAGTACACTACATGCTGTCCTTGAGTGCCTTGTTGAGTTTGTCCACGATGATGTTGATGTCTTGGTTTCTGTCCATCTTCAGAAAAGTACCTTTACTGATCTTCACAACCGACAGCCAATCAGGAGCCAGCTCTGTCAGCAGTTTCAGGTGGGCCTCCGACTCACCTGGAGTAAAGATCAACAAGGAGTTAATAAGGGTCTGTTTCTTCCCATAAGGCCACACCAATTTAATTTCTTGGCTAATGGATTTTTCAAGAAAAATAATGGAGCGGGCGGGTGAAAAAAAACAAAAATAAAAACAGGCCTAGGCATCCTATTTATGGCCCAAAATAGTACCAAAAGCTGTCTAGAACTATAACTATGTCCAAAACTCAGAAGGGTTTGACTTCTCTTCTGTAAACCATGAAAGACGTAATGTCCCACCTTTTCCAAAATTTGTGGGTTTTGGGAAGTTAATAGAAGAATAGTTTTTTCTTGGTCTGTAAATTTAGAGAAATTGGGATAAATAATTGCAGAAGTTTGAATTAATAGTCAATTCATTTCGAGCGTTGTTACGGAATGAACAGTTTGAAATAAAATGTATTTCGTCTTCCACAGCCTTTGCACTAAAATATTTACAAATTCTTTCACATATCCTAAGGCCACAGCAAGTAATTTTTATGGATGATATCAGCGTGCGCATTAATTTTCGACTGATTTGGGGAAAAAAAGAAATTTTGTTGCCCTCTGATAGTGGTCAACATGCCGAAAATGGACAAAAATGGCATGTCTTGCCATGCCGGAACATGGATGGCAGATAAATATGATGAGAGAAGACAAAACAAGGCTCTGATTTATTGTTTTGACTTTTACTTTGATGCAGTGATGTATTTCATTCCTTTTTTTTATATGTTCCCACTGAATCAAAACCATTTGCACAATGATTGAAAGCTTTTATTTTTCGAAGTTGTTTCAGTGACAAATGGATGTTGTGATAGTTGGCAGTAAAGTTAACACAGTACAAAATGTATATGTGTCATTTCTTGTTCAACAAGGTTTTTAATATCAAAACTCGAAAATGTAGGAATTTTGTTTTTTTTTGGGAACCCGCCTTGTTTTTCTTCGCCCGCTCACATGGTGTCTGCGGAGGATGTCATCCATACAATTTACTTGCTGTGGCCTAAATGTAGTGCTGAACATACCGGTTCACTGGACTTGGACCCAGACTTGTTTAGGTTCAAGTCCAAGAAAACCTAAAAGTCAATAACCGAGTCCGGACTTAGTACCATAAAAGACCATTTCACATACCCCTTTTCTTTCCAAATCACCTAAAACCTTCCGTAGATTGTAAAATCTTTACTTCAAAATGAAGAAAACATTGCCATCGGGCATCATCAAGTGTCGGCCTGCATGTTATGTGGCCAAAGTTTCACCCAGACAACATTGCAAGGTTGCCAACATGCAGTTTTGTATAATGTCATGGGTTTAGGTTCGGACTTACAAGTCTGGAACTGAACCTAAACCTCTGGACTTGAATCCGGACCTGAACCTAAATGTGGGTTTAGGTATGCAGCACTACCTAAATGAATAAAAAACCTAAACAGAAAACCTACTTGATGACAGGACTGATCGGTAGCTCTCCGACATCTTCTTGACGGCGGACTCGATGGGGACCGCCGGCTTCTTCTCCGTCACGAAGAACGTCCTCAAGATTCGCGCCAGGTCGGGCAGACGTCCAATCATGGCCGTTCTCCTGTCCTGGTCGGCATCTCTGGTCATGTACTTCTCAGCCTTGGCAGCCTCCTTAGCACGGATCTATAGTCAATTCACAGTATATACATTTTATATACAATCATGTAAGTTTGATAGGTAAATGAGTTACTGAAGCAAGTCAAGTAGCATCTTATGCTGAGGTCACATTTCCAAACCGGGGCCCGGCCGGGCAGTCTTATGGAACGAAAAATATGGTACATTGTATAAAACACAACAAGGCACAAAAAAGTTTTTTTAAATAAATGATAAAAGTATTTGCGTAATATATTCTTGATAAAAATTGTTTATTATTCGTTAATCTAAACAGCCCGGCCAGGCCCCGGTTAGGAAATGTGACCTCGGCATTACCTGCACTGGTCCATGTAATAGGGTTATACAATGTACATACAAGAAATATTTTCTTGTGGACAGAATCGTTTTCTTGTTACAGCAAGAAAATTCAAGAAACACAATGTCATGTGTTTCTCGAATTTTCTTGCTACGGGGATTCTTTTATTTCTTGTTCAAAGAATGATTTTCTTCCTACAAGATACCATTTCTTACTGCAAGAAAAACAAGGGAAATCGTAGATTCCAAACCTCCGGGTTTTTTTGTGTTCTATTGGTTTAGGTTATTTGTTTGTGTGTAGTATGAAAGTTATGTGCGTAATATGTTTGTATGTGTTTGATGGCTACTGACGGTTGGTTCGGTATGGACTGTTGATTAACGTGTCTCACAGTCTGACAGCCTGCACCGTCACCCGCGCCATTACCCCCGCCGTCATCCCGCGCCGTCATTGCTGCGCCGTCACCCAAAATTTTTATCGGAACCAGACACCCCTCTGTTTGACCCCTTTTGAATGCTAAGACCCAAAACTGCAACCGCCCCATTCCTTAACAACATGGTAATTACCATTTTCAGCATGGCGGGGGTGTCCGGAGCACTTAAAAACCTTTTATTTCGACGCCCATAAACACATATGCAATTAAACAAAAACGTTCTGCATCATCTGCAGCCCAATAGCAATACGTATACCGAACCACAGACAAATCCGTCCAGCCGATCGCGAGAAACAGCTGCTGACAGAAATGTTTCGAACCATAGTAAAACCTCCTCGCGGAAGGATATCTCCTTCCCCGGAGGTAACAAGAAAAAGGCATTTTTGGTTGACACCTACCCTCTCCAGTAGACTGAGTTTGGCACCCTTGTTCCCAGAGGTGGAGCCATCAGCAGATGTAGTGTTGGGTTTGGGCTTCTCTGTCTCCTTGGGTGAGAGCTGTGCAACCTTCTCTAGAGCCTTCTGCACCTGCATTGCAAATTGAACATAGTCTGGTATTAAATGCTTGATTACCTGCCCCACCTTGTGGTAATTCCTGGAACTACAGAATACAGTTACTGTAGTAGAAATTCACATTACAATCATTATAATGGTAGACATTCTGTCAAGTATTTGAAGTTGTTGCTTATTTTCATTTATTCTAATATTTGTATATAATATGTAGTTAAATTCTGGTTTCGCCTGATCCAATTGGATACAACTTCACACCCCCTTCAAAGGGACGCAATACTCTTACAACAAAGCCTTCCCGACAAATATCCGTAGACGAACTTTACTTCAACGTGTTAAAGACATATTAGATCATAATGGATACTCCTTTATGTGGCATTCCGAAAACTCACGTTGTGATCCTGAACATGTTGTGAAAATGCTGAGAAGGAGACTTACAGATATGCATATACAAACATTTTTTCATATAATGTCAACTGAGAGTGGTAAGTTAAGATTTTATGCAAAATGTAAAACTATGTACAACATAGAGCGATAATTTTTTTATCTTAATCTTGCAATCTTGCAGACTTCCAACTACGCTCAGCCATTAGCAAAATTAGAGTTAGCGCCTATCCTCTGGAAATAGAGAGAGGCCGATATAGAAGACTACCTGTATGTGAAAGAATTTGTAAAAATTGTAATGCAAAGGCTGTGGAAGACGAAATACACTTTATCTCAATTGTGCATTCTTGCTGATTCTGTAGATGTTCCACTCCCATTCTTCCTAGCCTGCAGGGAGACCATTTTGTTATCCAATTTGACCTTCCTGTCAGTCAACAGTTACACCATTCCCCCTCACTTCCTTTAACTCTAATGTATTCAAATAACTGCAGAAACACGAGCAAAAAACAAAGAACAAATCCCCATACATGGTGAAACAAGTCTCAAGTAAGCAAATCTGTGTCAGTTATTTCTAGTGCTGCATACCAGTTCACTGGACTTGGATCCGGACTTGTAAGATTGTTTAGTTTCAGGTCAAAAAAAAAACTAGGAGTCTGGACTTATTACCATAAAAGACTATTTCACATTACCCCTTTTCTTTCCAAACCACCTAAAACCTTCCGTAGATTGCAAAAACTTTGCTGCAAAATGAAGAAAACATTGCCATCGGGCATCGAGAAGTACCCGCCTGCATGTTATGTGGCCAAAGTTTCACCCAGACAACATTGCAAGGTTGCCAACATGCAATTTTGTATACGCCATGGGTTTAGGTCCGGACTTACAAGTCTGAACTGAACCTAAACCTCTGGACTTGAATCCGGACCTGAACCTAAATGTGGGTTTAGGTATGCAACACTAACTCCAATGTATCCAAATAACTGCAGAAACACAAGCAAAAAACAAAGACAAAATCCCCATACATGGTGAAACAAGTCTCAAGTCAGCAAATCTGTGTCAGTTAATTTTTTTTCAACAGAGTCCCTTAGGCCACACCAATTTAATTTCTTGGTTAACGGATTTGCCGGCTTCATTTTGTCTGATTTGCAAAAAAAATTCAGCATCAACAGTACTGCAAAATGCTCATATTTTGCCCTGAACAGTTGAAAACAGTCCTTTTTTCCCTAGTTGTTACAGTTATGCCATGTTTCAATGCAGTGGCATCATTAAAAGTTTAAATTCATTGTTTGAATTTTGAGCCAGCCTGGTGTGTTGACTTCATGGCTCCTATCATACCATTTTGGGCTATAATAGGATGCCTAGGCCTGTTTTATTTTTTTTTTCGCCCGCCCGCTAAATTATTTTTCTAGAAAAATCTGTTAACCAATTGCAACAAATTAAATTGGTGTGGCCTTACCCTCGGTAGGATTTTCCCCCTGGCCTGGTCCAGGACGTCTTGAGCGGTGGCGTACTTCTGGACATCAGGTGGCCGAGGCAGCGGTGATGGCTCGATGTCCGGTACGGTGTCCAGCGGGAACTTGGGGTGCCACTTGGTCAGCGCAGTGTCCGACACGGACGGGGAGGGGGCTAGGTTCTGGATAAACCTCTGTACATGGCAGTGAGGGAAGCAATGTAAAAATGGTCAGCTAGTACACTACCAAAAATGCTTTTTCTTGTTTTTCCTTGTACAAAGAAAATCTATCTTGTAGCAAGAAAATTATTCTTTGAACAAGAAATTAAAGAATCCCAATAGCAAGAAAATTAAAAAAACGTGTTTCATGAGTTTTCTTGAGTTTTCTTGCTGTAGCAAGAAAACGATTCTATCCACAAGAAAATATTTCTTGAACTAAGTGCTAACTGTTCTTGAAGCAAGAAAACCATTCTATACACAAGATTTCTTGTAGCAGAAAAAATACTGTGAACTTTCTTAAAATTCTAAAGATTCTTGTTGGTGAGCATGATAGTAGAAAATTTAATGTTTTCTTTTCTGAAGACAAACTTTCAAAGACAAACTTTTAGATTTCTACAGTGTTTCCATGAGAGTAAGTCCCAGCAAAAATAAATGAATTTACAGTACATAAGACATCAACCAAGAAGATCACCAAGCTACAGCAACAAAAAAACATTTTCCTACGCATCTTCATTCCAGTGATTCAAATTATTGACACTCTTATGAAGCCTTTTAGAGGTCTTACTCTAAAATCAGTACAGGTCTTTAATATCAGTTTAGGTCTTTAAATATCAGTATAGGTCTTTACTATCAGTATAGGTCTTTATGAATTAAACAAAAATAAACAAACAAATGGCGATGCCTACCCTGTGGTGTTCCTTCACAATGTTGACCAGATTAGTCTGGAAGATGTACCTGCGGTTTATCAACTGTGAGGATGAGAAAGACACCCTAGCCCGGGGAGCAGGCTTTCCCGAGGCTCTTGATTCTGTGCTGGGCTGTCCGTCCAGGTTGGCCTGCACAGTGAGCTGATACTGAGTCTTCTTCTCTCCTTGGTTCCGACAGAACTGGCTGACTTTCTCTTGGCGGAAGACATAGGCTGACGGGAACACGGTCTTTATTTGGCCCATGTGGTGTTTCTCAAACTTCCTATGTAGCAAATATGGGATAAAAAGTTACATGCAGGTCTACCACGCCAACACTATTCAAGAACATCATAAACGACATGATAACTCACAAGACAGATACATACAAACCCTTAAAGCACTGGTGGTAAGGTACTGGCACAAGCATGAAGTTGTATATATTATCATGGTATGCGACCTCTGACCTCCCTAAATAAACAAATAAACAAAAAACTACAGACACATGCACAAGCAAAGAAACAGACAACGTGACATTATAGTGGTGCATACCGGTTCACTGGACTTGGATCCAGACTTGTAAGAATGTTTAGGTTCAAGTCCAAAAAAAACTGAAAGTCAAGAACCGAGTCCGGACTTATTACCATGAAAGACCATTTCACATAGTTTTTTTTTACCCCTTTTCTTTCCAAACCACCTAAAACCTTCCGTAAATTGCAAAAACTTTGCTGCAAAATGAAGAAAACATTGCCATCGGGCATCGTCAAGTACTGGCCTCCATGTTATGTGGCCAAAGTTTCACCCAGACAACATTGCAAGGTTGCCAACATGCAATTTTGTATTATGCCATGGGTTTAGGTCCGGACTTACAAGTCTGGAACTGAACCTAAACCTCTGGACTTGAATCCGAACCTGAACCTAAAATTGGGTTTAAGTATGCACCACTACTTGACAAGTCAACAGAAAGAGTCAGAAAGGCTGCATACTTGCGGCACATCTCCTGTACTGCGTTCTTCAGCTTCTGGAAGGTGGCCAGCTCCTCCCTGTTATGCAGTATACTGACCACTGTGTCCATACTGCGGAACATCTCCCCCAGCAGCCTGTACTGGTACGGCAGGCCGAGGGAAGCCGGCGGGGGCGGGACGGGAGTGGCAAGGTGGTGGTGTCTCTCATAGGCCGGCGCCACCTGGTGATCACTGCGAAAATTGCAGGGTTGGACAATCATGTAAATGCATTTAAGGCGGCACAACACAGTTCTAGCCCTATGGGGATTTCTATAGTTAAGGTCTGGACCCCAAAGTGACTCTCTTTGACTCAGTGAAAATCATAGTAGGGTGCACAAGCAAGGTTCAGATTTTTGATATGTTTAATTTCAGGGTATAGTGTACATAATATGTGAAAATGAGCTTAGATTTGCCGGCTAGTTTTTTTCTCATGCCCTCTTTTATTAGCACCACTGCGGAGGTCATGGAACTGCAGCCGACGCACAGTACTAGGCGGGACAAGTGTCCAAGCGCAAATCTACGCCGACTAAACACGCACCATAATCCAACTTTTACAGTCTCAAAACTGACGTATTCCTCTAACATTTACCACAGGTTCTATCTCGATGCCATGCACAGAACAATCTCTGCACCTTTCTCTAGTATTGTGCAGCACTACTTTGTGCCCAGACTACTTTTGACCACAGGGTTGCCCATATTAAATACTGTGTTGTGTGGCCTTAAGAGAAGGTAGAACCCAAGAGTTCACACTACCTGAAAAATTCTGATTTTGTATATACAAGACAATAGCACTAACCTAATGAGAGACAAAATATATGTTTGTGATATTAAAACTGCTGACCTAAAAACACTAGTCTACAGTGTTCGTGTTCTGTGAAATATGATGCATTGTAAGGAAGAAGCACAGTCTGTAAAGCATTGAAACAATGGAATAGCAAAACTACACTTATGAGTGACATCTAGCAGATCGCATGAGTACTGCAGCATTTCATTTCAAACAAACTTTTGTGTACATTCTGAATTTGTAATTTTAGCTGATGCTACCATTTGCTGACTTGGTAACTTGTAAGTGATGCATACCTTAACCCAATTTTAGGTTCAGGTCCGGATTTAAGTCCAGAGGTTTAGGTTCAGTTCCGGACTTGTAAGTCCGGACCTAAACCCAAGGCATTTACAAAATTACATGTTGGCAACTTTGCAATGTTGTCTGGGTGAAACTTTGGCAACATGGAGGCCGGTACTTGACAATGCCTGATGGCAATGTTTTCTTCATTTTGCAGCAAAGATTTTGCAATCTACGGAAGCTTTTAGGTGGTTTGGAAAGAAAAGAGGTATGTGAAATGGTCTTTTATGGTAATAAGTCTGGACTTAGTTCTTGACTTTTAGGTTTTTTGGACTTGAACCTAAACATTCTTACAAGTCCGGATCCAAGTCCAGTGAACCGGTATGCATCACTACTTATAAGAAAGACAAGGAATGTAATGTTTAAGCTTCAAGAAACTTTATATAAAACCAAATGTTTAGATACAATGTTTGTTTGTTTGTTTGTTTGTTTGTTTGTTTGTTGATGCGTCATATCGTACCTTTCTTCAGTTGTTTCCTTGCTTGAGCTTGCCTGCACCTGTTTGGACTTGTCGGCTCTAAGTTTTTCTGCGGTTTGCTGAACAGCCTTCATGTGTTGTTGGAGAGAGGACAGCTGTCCAGACTTGATCAGCTTTTCTCGCAACTGGAGTAACGAACAACAGGGCAATCAGAGATGGCAGACTTCACCACTTTACCATTTCCAGTCAGGCCACACCAAGTAAATTTTATGGATGATGTCCACGCGCGCATTGTTTTTGGCATGTTCCTAGAAAAAAACCCAAGAAATTCTGCTTCCTGTAACTATAACCAAAGAGTCATGACAGTGTCGCAAATCGTCAGATTTACGTGAAACCCGTAACGTGAAGAAAGTGTCTATTACCATTCTGTTTCACTGTTCACTGTTCCACCTGATTTATTGCTGTTTTGATGATGAATAAAAGACTTCTTGCTTGTTACACTGTGTCACCTCATTCAATTTGTGTCCTGACATTTGTTGTCTCTTAGTATATTTCTAATCTGTTTTTAGGGCCCTACTTGTTTTTTTTCGCCCTCTCGCATTAGATTTAGGGTCTCCAAAGGACGTCATCCATAAAATTTACTTGGTGTGGCCTCACACAAATATAGCAACTCTCACAACAGGGCTCGAAATACTGGGTGCATGTGTGCTTAGTGCACCCAAAATTGGAGCTGCGCACCCAATTGTTTTCTATGGGTGCACCAGTGCACCCAAATACTTTTGTAGGTATTTTTGTACATATCAACTGTATAATACTATGCAGGGTATTGTTGGTGTCTAAGTGTCAGAAAAGAATAAAATCTTTGTTGAAGTACTTATTTTGATTTTGAAGTTAGCTCTCAAATGAATATTCAGATTCAAACTTGTGGGGGCACTAGCGAATGAAGTTCCACAGAGCATTTACCATGGAAGTAGCGATAAAATAACGCTTGGCTTGCAACATTACGCCTATGTGAGAGTGGTTGTAGGGTGGCCAACAAGTCACTCCCAATACCGTGCCCTTGGACAAATTGGATAACAACCCACTGCCCCTATGACCTCCAAAAGGTCATGGGATGTCAACTCTACATAACGACATGCACTGAGTTTCTTTTGTGGTTCACAGCGAATCCCACCAGACCTTGCAAAGGCAGCCCCCACAGATGTATTATAGATTTCTACATCTCCAGCGTGACATCCATGTTTCATTGCTTTGACCTTAGCCCTTGAGCCGGGACTCTAGACAAATCAAACAGGGCTGATTGGGCGTCCAAAACTTTAAATTGCGAACTGACTGCCCACGGCATATCCTGGAATATTGTGTTCCTAATCAGCTTCTGAGAAACTGTAAGGACACATGGGCTGATTCTGTGAACTCAATCAAGTTTGCAGAATGGCAAGGCCGTACTACAATGCAAGTTCTTGGTTCTTAGATTTGTCCACATTTTTTCTGACTTGGAAAAAACATGTACATCTACCATTCAAGTTTTGCAAGTTTTTGGTTCTTAGATTTTGTCCACAGTTTTTTCTGACTTGGAAAAAACATGTACATTTACCATTAAAGTTTTGAATTAACTCCTAGGGCAAGGCCATACTACAATCCAAGTTCTTGGTTTTTAGATTTGTCCACATTTTTTTCTGACTTGGAAAAAACATGTACATCTACCATTCAAGTTTTGAATCAACCCGCATGGCAAGGCCATAGTACAATGCAAGTTTTTGGTTCTTAGATTTGTCCACATTTTTTTTTTGACTTGGAAAAAACAAACATGTACATTTACCATTCAAGTTTTGAATCAACCCCCAGGGCAAGGCCATACTAGAATGCAAGTTCTTGGTTCTTAGATTTGTCCACATTTTTTCTGACTTGGAAAAAACATGTACATCTACCATTCAAGTTTTGAATCAACCTCCAATCAACCCCCAACTCCCAGAAATTCCTAGAGGAGAGGTGCTCCCTGATCAGTTGATGAAAAAAATTAGCAAATTTTCATATAGATACTACATTTTGAAAGGGGTGCTAGGACTTTGAGGGGAGGGGGAGCACATTGGGGAGAGCCCTGAACATCCCTAACCCTAAAACTTTAGTGGATTGATATCAAATTCAAAGAAAAAAAGCCCATTGACTGACAATCAGCTAGTACTGTAATTCACTTTATGTTCACAGTAGCAAAAGTTCAGAAAAATGGACATGTTCACAGAACTATCATTCACGGTGGTGACAGGTGCAGGAAAAAGAAAGTCCAGGAATTATTGTGAGGTTCACGGTACAGAAGTGACAGTGAAAACAGTGAACATAACAGTACAGTGAAAAAATCAGGAATAATTAAATTAATTTACAGTAATCATAATGTCCATACCTCGGCACGTGTCATGGTCTTCTCCTTAGCCTTGACCTTGGCGGCTTCCTCCTTCACACGGGCTAGTCTTTTCTGAAGTTCAGTCACACCAGACGATCGTTTACTCCCCGTCTGTGACTTCAGAAAGGAAACAAACACAAGACTGGATAAGTGCACGAATAAAAGCTCATCTATGTTGGTAGAATAGTTTGTTTGTTTCGCATAACAGGTAAACCGCCTTTAGGTGTAACACACCAGTTTTGTACATGTAAGCAGGGTTCTAGCTAGGATTTTATTTTAGCGTAGTGGTACCTGACGCACGTCGAGGGAGCGAAGCGACCGAGAGGGGGGATGGGGCGGAAGGGGGGATGTGCCCCCCTTCCGCGGTGCGGAGCTTTTAAAAATTTAAGCTTAAAAAGCAGCCATTTGAGGGATACCCAAAGGGAAAAAATGTCATTTCTAAGGTATGTACAATGTATCCTTGATTAGTAATTTTTATATTTTTGCAGCTTGGAATCTTCACAAAATACAGAAGATACTCCAAATCAGACACAACCAAGAACAGACTCTGAGATAAATTAAATGTTAAACATAGCATCTGGTGTGCAAAGTTGTAATATTCTACATGACAAAAAAAGTAACTATAAATAATATAAGAAATACGTCTGTTTTGCCTGCTAATAGTGTCTCATTATGAGGCACTTTTAATCTCCTTTGTGCCATTTCTGTTCTGCAAAATTGGGCCGGAATTTGACGTGATTCAACACGTGGCTTTGTTGTTATTGCCAAGCTTTGATGCTGACATGATTACAGGCACACCCAGTATGTCGACATAGATCGCACAGTAGCTAAGAGCATGAAATCGGCATGGCACCAGCACTGACGCATATGTGGCAGGAAAACCCACGTGTGTCACAAAGATCACAAACGCCCGTAAAGAAAAACGGCAAAAATTTGACAAGAGAGCAATAATTTGTATTTACTTGTTTAAACTATGAACGGATCCAAGGGGTGAACTCCCTTGTTTAGTTTACTAAAGTGGCAAATTTTCAACCAACGCAAGTTTGCCGCTGTGGGCTTTAGAGGCCCCTCCCCTTTTCGGGAGCCGGCTGGAACTGTAAAGCACTTTAATCATTAGGCTGGTGACTAAGTACATTGTAACTCTTTGT
>NW_017802880.1:243523-244507 GCF_001625305.1 Branchiostoma belcheri
TACAACAAGCTGCAAACTGACAATTATCTCGTTTAGTGCTGCATACCTAAACCCAATTTTAGGTTCAGGTCCGGATTCAAGTCCAGAGGTTTAGGTTCAGGTCTGGACTTGTAAGTCCGGACCTAAACCCATGGCATATACAAAATTGCATGTTGGCAACCTTGCAATGTTGTCTGGGTGAAACTTTGGCCACATAACATGGAGGCCGACACTTGATGATGCCTGATGGCAATTTTTTTTTCATTTTGCAGCAATCTACAGAAGGTTTTAGGTGGTTTGGAAAGAAAAGGGGTATGTGAAATGGTCTTTAATAAGTCCGGACTCGGTTCTTGACTTTTAGTTTTTTTTTTACTTGAACCTAAACATTCTTACAAGTCCGGACTCAAGTCCAGTGAACCCGTACGCTGCACTAGTCGAAAGGGTCAAAAGAGGTCAGATGAGCTACAAGCTGCAAACTGACAATTATATCCTTACATGTTTTTCCACCACCTGGTTCAAGGCTGGTGAGGGGGCTGCGACTTCGAAACGAAGACACTAATTGGTCAAAAAGCAGGTGGGCCCAGATCTGATAATGATCTTTCACACAATAATAAGTAGCTGTCAGCTTCTGGAACGTGTGTTATGTGTGCGCAGAGGTCAAAATTTCCTGAACAACATTAGTTCATTTCACTTCACATTAGCAACCCCCCCCCCACTGGTCGCTTTGCTCCCTTGTCATTGTTGTTAGGCCACACCAATTTAATTTGTTGCTTCTCGGATTTTTTCAGGAAAAATAAGAAGCGACAGGGTGAAATAAAAAAAAAATGGGCCAAGGCAACCCATGATAGCCGGAAATGTTACAATATGAGCCATGAAGTGAACATACCAGGCTGGTTTATAATCAAAACAATAGATTTTGAACTTTTAATGAAACAAAATTGCATTGTTAGGCCACACCAATTTAATTTGTTGGTTCTCGGATTCGCCTCTTCATTTTTTTCTGTA
>NW_017802880.1:244527-246996 GCF_001625305.1 Branchiostoma belcheri
ATTCGCCTCTCATTTTTTCTGATTTGCAAAAAAAAAAAAAGATTCTGGTTCTGAATCAACTCAAAAATGCTCATATTTTGCCCCCAACAGTTGAGGAAATTCCTTTTCTTCCTAGTTGTTACAGTTTTTTCCATCTATCAATGCAGTGGTTTGATTAAAAGTTCAAAATTTATACTTTAAATTTTAACCCGGCCTTTTTTGTTGACTTCATGGCTCAAATCGTAGCATTTGGGGCTATAACAGGATGCCTAGACCAGTCCTGTTTTTATTTTTTTCGCCCTGTCGCTTCATATTTTTTCTGAAAAAAAACGAGAACCATACAATTTAAATTAGTGTAGCCTTACATTGAAAAACTAGGGAAAAAAGGACTTTCTCGAACCGTTGAGGCCAAAATATTCATTGAGCACTTTGCAGTTAATTTAGAGCAAATTTTTTTTTTCTTGTAAATCAGAAAAAAATGGACAAGGCAATCCGAGAAGCAACAAATTAAATTGGTAAAACAAAATCCTGGCTAGAACCGGTATTTTCTAGTTGTGCATGTGAAAGGTGGATGAAAACCAAGGACGCAAATTTGCCCAGCATATCGCGGTAGAATGTGCCCAGGTCACAGACCTCTAACCACATCAGGTCTGAAGTGATTTGACCCTAGGTCTCGGTTTGACGTCACCAGACCAACATTTCCAATTGGACTTGAACATGAGGGAACAGTTTTACATACAGATTTAGACCGACATCAGTGTTCTTGCCAGGCCTTTTGAGCATAGAGACCACCTATGCTGTAATTTGGACCCCCTATGCTGTGATTTGAACCCCTATGCTGTCTTTCAACCAGCATAAGGGTGTTTTTTGGGGGAGAACCTTCATAAATCTTGCAAAAAATTCAAATTCAAATTGGTGTTTTTATTCCGGGGTTTTGACGCTGATTTTTGGCTAGCCGTGATTAAGCTACAAATGCCACACTAGTGGAGACAACAGATGAGTGATCATTTTACGATCGACAGAACTTTTGATGAATGAAACAGCTGTGAAATCTCACTGATGGCGTATTTGTTTTTGAAAATTTGTCTCTGTGTATGAAAGATATGAACACGCTTCTATACATGTCTCGATATTTTTTGACGTGATTTGTACTAGTTATTTGTAGCAGGAATATTACTAGTGCCGGGAGAAGTTGGGAAGGTAGCGGCTTGATAAATTTTCGTGAGCAACGAGTTTACGAAGCAAGTTCCGCCTAGCTCGAGCGATACAGCTCCGCGGATACAACTCGAGCCCCGAACGAGACCCTCCCCCCGTAAAGTTTCGGCCGCTCTGGCCGGCCGCGGGCCGCTCGTAGAAGCAAACGCTGACTCATGCACTAGAAATCTGCACAGGAGGCGAAGTAAGAAGCAGTTTTCAGATCCAGAAAGCTAGCAGAAATTTGTCTGAAGTTCGTCAGAAGAAATGAGCCGGTGAAGTTTGTGAGAAAATGTAACGGAGCTTACTTGTTTTTCTGAAAATTTAGACGAAAGTAGCCGGCGCAAAAATTTGAAAATTTTGACGAAAGTAGCCGGCGCAAAAATTTGAGTAGGCGGCGATTTTCGCCGGTAGCCGGCTTGTTTTGAGAAGGCTGAACTCCATGACCAACATTGAGTTGAGACAAGTCAGCCCTAAAGTTATAGCAAATGCGGAGAGTTCAAGTGTGGAAGTGAACTTGAAAATGGAGTAGCAATGTGCTCTGGGAGCAATGTGCCCTCAATTGCATGGAAAACCAACAAACCATACACCTCGGGAGGTGGTTTTTGAGGGTTTTTTCCACTGAAGACCTGGTCTGAACTCTAAGGGTTTATCAAACCGGTTTTTGCATCATAATTTCGGGGTCACGGGGTCAGCATCCTGGCCATGTGCGACCTGCAAGCTTTTTTGATCGCGTTGTTTTGACCAATTTGAGTTCGTTTCCACTGTTTTTCTCCGGTTCCTCTTCATTTTGTGATGGAATCAGCATACGCAACCTGGTCGGCAGACAAAACGCTGCTGAATATATAGCAGGAGTCGCCGAATTCGAAAAAGCTGGGGGGGAGGGCTCTCCCGAAACAAAAATGTTGGAGGAGTCTGCAGCTGGTTTCTCAAAGATAAAGGATCAGTTCTGCAGTAAGGTAAACAACCTGAAGACATACAAGAAGGCCAAGGACAAGTTGTTCAAACTGCAGTCATGACCGATTAATTGGATATTCACCGGACAGGATTTTTACAAAACCGGTTATGAAAAGTCTGGTATGAACGCTAAGGGTTTTAGCCAGGTTTTCCTCCGCTAATTATTTAGCGGTTTCAGCCAGTTTTGAAAAATCTGGTCTGAACTGGATCTTAATGACTGCAAAACATGTCCATAACTTACCTTCTCCTTTTTGACTGGTGAGGTGAGTTTCGGACTGGATGTCAGACTGCCCTGTCTGATGGCTTCTCTCACCCTGTCACTCAGGGGGTCCTGCTGCC
>NW_017802880.1:247016-255345 GCF_001625305.1 Branchiostoma belcheri
GGTCCTGCTGCCTCCAGGGGAGGGGGTACAGGGGGAGGGGGTCATGGTCACCATGGGTCGCTTGGGCTTGGCCAGGGGGGTACTGGGCTGCTGTGTTGTTTGGACTGGGGGGGTGTCTGTTAGTGTTACTCCCTTACTACCATCTTCCAGCCTGCTCTCTTCTTTGGTGGTTTCTGATGACTTTTTGTTCTGAACGTCACTTTTCACTGTTTTTACAACCTGTTGTTTTTTAGCCTTGCCTCGGGACTTTTGTGGTGAAGACTGGACAACCTGGAAAGACAAAACCAAGTTGAAAATAATATTGAATGAAAAATTTATCTTTAAAAACCATCAATTTTCTCTCAACCTACAAGCTTTCATCTCATATGTATCATACTTTCATAGATTAGAACATATTATAGAAAAAAAGATGGATGAAATAAAAAGCACACTGGTAAATCGGGGAAAATAGCTGAAACGCTGAAAACATTGTAGAGAACACTTTTGTCTGTTATTCAAATATGTAAGCATTATTCATTGTTTTCTGGTTTTATTTATCTTTTTCTGTGTTCTGCATGTCCCTTCAGTATAAGTTTTTCTGTGTGTGTATCTTATATTTGTGAAAATTAATAAAAAGAATGATTAATAAAAAAAACTATTAGTATTATTGAATGAATGAAAGAAAGACATTTGAAAGAAGTACATTTTTGCTCATTGCGAACTAAGTACGGGTCATGATAAATAGCGATGGTAGACTAAAATATTATCTAGTATCATAGTAAAACTACATATGTACAGGTTCTGCTTCTTCTCGCTTCTTAAGACTGTTGTAAATGTAAGAACAGATGGAGTTTATAGTACGAGGATTATCGAGTTTCATGAGGAATGTGAATTTTTCTCTTCTATCTAAAAATCTAAAACTAATTAAGGACATAATCTTGTATACAATTGAAGAGAATCTTTCATTACTATATTGAGTAAAGTCCACAATAAAATGACTCTCGTCTTCAATCTCATTTAGGTTACAGTAATGACAAATTCTTTGTTGCAGAGGAATGTGGTTGTGTCTACCCTTTTCAACAAGAAGTTTGTGTGAGCTTATCTTAAGTCTTATAGTGGTTATTCTATGTCGTATATTTGTTATTATGTTTACCGAAGGAAAACATAATGTTTTTGTTCCATTTCTTCTTCAATCTGTTCCAAACACTAACCTTTGACCTGACCAATGGCCTCTTTTGTTGACGTCTGTTACCATAGTAACTGGTGTTGGGTTACATAATGTTGCAATTTCATAGTACGCATTTAGACTCCTGTCACCATATACATGTATGTGAATGTGTTTGAGTAAGAATTAACAGAGCAGACCATATCCGAAGGTAAACATTATGCATTTGCTTTGCAAATGTTACTTTTCTAGTCTTTAGATCTGTATATCATTTAGGCCAAAACTTCTGTGTCTGGATAGTCAATGGAACTGCCCTACGGCTTGAATAAAGTCAATGTCCTAGCTAGTTTGAATTGGAGATCTTTTTACCACAGGGAAGACTAGAATTACCTCTGGTTTCTGTGCACTGTCTGGAACTGTCTCTGAAGCTGTGTTGTCTGCTTCGTTGGTCTTTTTCTTCCCTCTCTTCATTGTCAATTTCCTCCTGGCTGGCACCCTAATGCACTTCTGTTCCTCCTCTCCACTTGACTCATCCAACTTGAACGTGAAGCCCTTTTTCGGAGTTCCTTCCTGTAATAACAGAAATAATGTCTGCGAGGGCTCGAAATACCACCTACATATGCATGTAAAGTTGAAGCTGTGCAGGTATTTCTGATGTCTACCTGCACCTAACCTGCACTGGTCCATGTACTGGGCATATGCAGGTTAGTGCAGGTACAGTTGAAGCTGTGCAGGTATTTCTAATGTCTACCTGCACCTAACCTGCACTGGTCCATGTACTGGGTATATGCAGGTTAGTGCAGGTAAAATTGGAGCTGTGCAGGTATTTCTGATGTCTACCTGCACCTAACCTGCACTGGTCCATGTACTGGGTATGTGCAGGTTAGTGCAGGTAAAAAAATGTATTTTCAGCCCTGTATCATCCCTGTATATGAAAGTACATCATTACTGTTGCACTCTAAATTGTAGGTAATTCTATAGCAAAAGACAAGTCTGTCTCAATCATATAAATCAACATCTGGTCCTAATGGAAAAGTAAGATAAGACAGTCTATATAGTTAATATATAGCTGTCAGGCATTCAACTTGTTTCATGTTCGACTAAGCCTATGGATTTTGCAACTGTACAATTGGGTTATTAGATGAGACAAAAGTGTTCTCGCCAGGATTTTTTCATAGCATAGGGGTCAGGTACAGAAGAGCAACTTTCGTGGCACAAATCACGCATTTTGCTGAAAAATTTTGAAACTCATAACCCCCCCAGACACTACTAGTATTTCTTGTAATGTTTAATGTGGAACAGATTTTGTGAAGTTAAGGTTTTTCCTTTGCTATAGCTTCATTCTGAAGTTGTAGTTTCATTTTTTGCAAGATTTATGAAGGTTCTCCCTCCAAAAACACCCCTATGCTGGTTGAAACTTAGCATAGGGACAAAATTATAGTATACATGTAGGGGTCAAAATTATAGCATAGGGGGTAAAAATCATAGCATAGCGGGCCCCTTTGCTAAAAAGGCCTGGCTAGAACACTGGACAACTACTCTGACCCTCTCTTCAGTGCCTGGGGTTGGACTGTAAGGAGATTACTATTGGTAGGATGAGTTGCTAGGGACTAGAGTGGCTGCCATTTTGCAGAATGTTATCTCAGGTGACCTCAATATAACTGATTGATCCAGCCATAGTGCTTGCCATAGTACTGTATAAGGTGTGGCCATAGTACTGTAAGGTTGTGAATCACTTACAATGTGAAGGACTGTACTGTTCTTAAAGGCATCTAATGCGATTTAGGGCAGCAAAACTGGAAATATTCTGAATAAGGCAATCTTTCTGATATTGACACATACTGCTTCACATTGGCACATTTGAGTCAGAATTTCATACTTTTGGCTTTTAAAACTGCAGAAACAAGCCAGAAAATTAGTCCTTTTTTTTCTGGGTGGTACCCTAAAAATCAGCCCAGTGCCCTTCCACCATTTTCCATCAGGATTTTGGAATTTTTGCTCCTTGAGGGTCAATATACATTGAGACAGTGTGGTTTTAACTTAGTATGTAGAATGTAGATAAATGACTAGAATATTGGCTCTGAAAAATTGGGTTTCCAAGCCCTAAAAACTGCACTGGACGCCTTTACGTAACTTGCTAAATTGTTAACAAAAGTACATGTATTAGTTTTGTATCAAAACTGTACCTTCATGCAGTCAAACAATGTGGCCTCAGTGGTAGTTGAAGCCATCTTCTTCCTTTTCCGGAGAGTTTCGGAGCTGGTGCTCTTGTCTGCCCCTCTCTTGGTGGGCGTGCAGGGTGCTGATGTAGCTATCTTGTCAGCAGCTTTGTCACACACCTTGGCTGCATCTTCTTTACAGTCTGCGGACTGGACACTTTGGCTGTGTTTCTTCTGATCTACAAACTAATGAAAACAAAAAATAACATGAACATTAGGCCACAGCAAGTAATTTTTATGGATGACATCAGCGCGCACATTAATTTTCGCCTGAATTTGGGGAAAAAGACAAGAAATTTTGTTACCCTCTGACAGTGGTCAATGTAGTGTTCTCTCCAACACTCAAGAATACTCAATAATGAATCTCACACTATCTTCTTTTCTCTTCAACCTTTCAATAGAAACACTAGCTTGTACTATCAGAGATGATAGCTGCATAGTAGGACTAAATGTATATGGACCGCGCAGAAAACTAAGTATGTACGCAGATGACATGACTGCGCTATTAGAAAATGTTAACTCAGCAAAATCTCTAATTGACGTACTCAATCAGTTTAAACTATGTAGCGGTCTAGAAATGAGTGCAAATAAGACAAAAACAATGTGGCTTGGCTCCAATAGATTTAGAAAGGACAAGCTTCTACAGGTGCAGTGGAGTAATGAACCAATCCTCGCCTTGGGAACTTATTTTTCATATGATATAGATAAATGTGATAAGTGTAATTTTGATCAAAAACTACAAAAAATGGAAAAAGCCCTAAATATTTGGAGATCTAGGAACTTAACAACAATAGGTAGAATTCTTCTTGTAAAAGCTCTTGGCATCTCAAAACTCGTCTACAATTGTACTGCTTTGTCGGTACCTGATGGTTTTGCTGAGAAAGTCAATAAGTACATTTTCAAATTCATATGGGATGACAAAAAACCTAAAGTAAAAATGAAAACAGTGATTGGAACGAAAGAACAAGGGGGGTTAATATTAGCAATGGTCGATTTTATTTTGAAATGTCAAGCCTTAAAAGCAGCATGGGTAATGAAACTAGAACAAAATATAGAAAGCGAAAATATATTTAAAAGATGGGGCAGAAAAATACTATTTAGATGTAATTATGACATCACATGTTTAGACCTGTCTCAGTTACCTAGCTTTTACTGACAAGTACTGCAGGCATGGCAAAATATTATACAAACTGAACCAGACTCCAACAGCAATGTACGAGCCCAAGTCCTATGGAACAACAGATTTATCTGTAGTCAAGGGAAGTCAATCTTTTACAAAAATTGGATAACAGCAGGTATTACCACAGTTAATGACATTGTATGTAATAAAGGCCGCTTTCTGGAAGTAGAGTTATTGGCCAGAAAATACAAAATTGAAATGAATCCTTTAAATGTTTTGAAATATAATTCTATAAAAATGGCTATACATGTACCTACAAAATGGAAACAGCTTTTAAGAAATAATCAGCAGAATTACAACCAGGAGGAGGCCTTTAATTTTGAACTTCCAAGATTTACATGTAAACAGCTGTATACTTTCCTTGTCAATGAGACCTTTGTAGCTCCTACTTGTCAAACAGAAATTATACAACATGTTAAAGATGAAAAAGGCTTAAAAAATGTATATACAATGCCCTATAAATGCACAAACAACACAAAAGTACAATATTTTCAATACAAAATTATTCACGGTTTTCTACCAACCAACTCCTATTTAAAGAAAATAAATGTGAAAGAGTCTGACCTTTGTCCTTTTTGTTCAGAAAAACAGACAATACCACATGTATTTGTAACTTGTATATCTGTTAAACCTTTTTGGAAAGAATTCATCACCTGGTGGAATTTCAAAACTCAGTCACCAATATCTTTAGAGGAAAAAGATATCCTTTATGGACACAAGTCAGATATTCTTCTAAACAAATCCATATTGTTATGTAAATATTACATCTTTAAAAATGTTGTACAAAATGAACCTGTCAGATTTCAAACTGTGCGCCAACAATTAGAATTAGCGATGTAACGAGGGGTAAGCCATATATATATTTGTATGTACAACTGTATGTAAAATGTGAAATAAACGAATTAAAAAAAAAAAAAAAAAGAATCTCACACCGGAGGAGTTTTCATGACTGTACTCTACTGTGCTCGTATATACAGTGAGGTAGGAGGGCTGACTCAACATCTGAAATATGTTATACTGCGTGGGCAAGGTTATTGCGTGGGCAAGGTTGCGGGGTGGCTAACTCTAAATCATTAACTTGTTTCACATCACTACATCCCTCCTTTCCTTAGACTTGCATTATACAACAACTATAGAACTCATGCATTACCTTTATCTGTTAATTTCATGCATTACTCTACTTTATGGCCTTCTTATTCGTGCAAGTCTACTCATGCAGTATATAGTCCATTCTCGTAGTATCTTTTCCAGTCCGTTTCCTTTGAAATCATTGTCCGTTCAGTTCTGTTATTACAGGGTCAGTCTATCTGGAGGTTTCACGTTCCTCCCTGAACGAGTCACGTAAGTGCCTGTTGTCGGTGCACTTATCTTCTCTTGTCGCAAGTGGCGGCATTAATTTAATAAAGTTGAAAAAACTTAAGTGTGCCGTCACCACGTCTTGTGATAACATGTTGTAATAAAAAATGAAAAAAAAAATCAGTGGAGCTAAAATTTGTCACAAGCAGACCATTTCTGAAGCACCCTTCACGACAACAGGTAAGGAAAAAATGTATTTTCAGCCCTGTATCATCTCCCAGCCCAATTTGTATGTGAAAGATGGAAATTACACCATTACTGTGCCACTCTAAATTGTAGGTAATTCTACAGCAAAAAAGACAAGTCTGTCTCAATCATATAAATCAACATCTGGTCCTGATGGAACAGTAAGATAAGACAGTGAAAAATAATCAACATCAGAATGTCAGCCCTTCTTTTGCTCATCAGGCACACGTCTCGGCTTTTGGATCTGGAAAACTCCCCCAAAATTTCCTGTCTTCACTGCAATTATAGTGGGCTTGGAGTGAACATAAGCAAAATAAAGTTGATTTCAAGTTGACGTCATACTATACTTCCCAAATACAGGTTGGGACAGTTCATCCTCACTTCGGGACAATTGAAACTTATTTTTGGGACAGTACGGGGACAATAGGAAGTAGTGATGCATACTGGTTCACTGGACTTGAATCCAGACTTGTAAGAATGTTTAGGTTCAAGTCCAAAAAAACTAAAAGTCAAGAACCTAGTCCGGACTTATTACCATAAAAGACCATTTCACATACCCCTTTTCTTTCCAAACCACCTAAAACCTTCCGTAGATTATAAAATCTCTGCTGCAAAACGAAGAAAACATTGCCATCGGGCATCGTCAAGTACCGGCCTCCATGTTATATGGCCAAAGTTTCACCCAGACAGCATTGCAAGGTTGCCAACATGCAATTTTGTATATGCCATGGGTTTAGGTACGGACTTACAAGTCCGGAACTGAACCTAAACCTCTGGACTTGAATCCGGACCTGAACCTAAAATTGGGTTTAGGTATGCATCACTAATAGGAAGAAAAGTTAAGTTCGAGGGCTGTGTACCTTCATACAGTCAAACAGTGTGGCCTCTGTGGTAGTTGAAGCCATCTTCTTCCTTTTCCGGAGAGTTTCGGAGCTGGTGCTCTTGTCTGCCCCTCTCTTGGTGGGTGTGCAGGGTGCTGTTGGACCTGTCTTGTCAGCAGCTTTGTCAGACATCTTGGCTGCATCTTCTGTACAGTCTGCGGACTGGACACTTGAGCTGTCTTTCTTCTGATCTACAAACTAATGAAAACAAAAAATAACATGTACATTAGGCCACAGCAAGTAATTTTTATGGATGACATCAGCGAGCACATATATTTTCACCTGATTTTGGGAAAAAAAAAGAAATTTTGTTGCCCTCTGACAGTGGTCAACTTGCCGAAAATGGGCAAAGACGTCTGTTGCCATGCCGGAAGGTGAATGGCAGATAACTATGAAGAGAGGAGACAAGAAAAGGCTCTGATTTAATGTTTTGTTTCTTACTTTGATGCAGTGATATGTGATGCTGGCTGTGTATATGTGATGTTCCCACTGGGACTGAATCAAAACCACTTGTACAATGATTGAGTCAAAATTTAAAAATGTAAAATCCTTGTGGTTTTTTTTTACCCGTTGTAGTGTTCTCTCCAACACTCAAGAATACTCAATAATGAATCTCACACCGGAGGAGTTTTCATGACTGTACTCTACTGTGCTCGTATATACAGTGAGGTAGGAGGGCTGACTCAACATCTGGAATGTGTTATACTGCGTGGGCAAGGTTATTGTGTGGGCAAGGTTGCGGGGTGGCTAACTCTAAATCATTAACTTGTTTCACATCACTACAGTCAACATGCCGAAAATGGGCAAAGATGTCTGTTGCCATGCCGGAAGGTGGATGGCAGATAACCATGAAGAGTGGAGACAAGACAAGGCTCTGATTTAATGTTTTGTTTCTTACTTTGATGCAGTGATATGTGATGCTGGCTGTGTATATGTGATGTTTCCACTCGGACTGAATCAAAACCACTTGTACAATGATTGAGTCAAAATTTAAAAATGTAAAATCCTTGTGTTTTTTTTACCCGTCTTGGTTTTTTTTTCGCCCGCTCGCAATAGATTTGGAGTCTACGGAGGATGTCATCCATAAAATTTACTTGCTGTGGCCTTAGTGTAAAAATTATCCAGTAACTTTTGCGGTACTTAATGCTTGTCATCTTGTGGTTTGATATGATGCCACACTGTAAATTAAAACACTGTAAATATGTGGGTTTTTTTTCAAACTCAAAGAAATGCTTATTTTCCCTCCTACCGTGACACTGAAACATTTTCTTTGCTTACAGCACGTTCTGTATATATAAATTATTTGTCCCATACTCCGCAGACTAACCCCCCCCCAACCCCCCTAAAAAAAAAAATTAAAACT
>NW_017802880.1:255365-266790 GCF_001625305.1 Branchiostoma belcheri
CCCCCAAAAAAAAATTAAAAATCCACCCAACATACCTCGAACGCTTTCTCGATAGTTGTGTCTTCTAGACTCCTCTCTAAATTTTTGCGTGCTGTCTGTCTAGTTTTCCGGGTAGTAGACTTCTGTGTTGTCTTCCTCCTGGATTGGGTGCCCTGCATAGGTTTGGTTCTGGGCGTCGTTTCTTCAGCAAAGACGGCAGCGGCCATTTTGGGGTCACCCTTTTCAACTTCGGAAGGGGCGAACGACAACGCAACTCTAGCTCTAGTGCGCGTCTTTGGCGCCACATCTACCTCTTTCTCCAACGCTTCAGATTCCTGGCTGACATTTCCCAAGCGCTGGACCTTCCTGCGCTTCGAAGATTGCTGCACTACAGATCTTTTACGCGAAGAGTAAAATTCAGTGACTCTTGCCTGCGCCATCTTGAAGTCCAAACCACGCCGAATTTTCGCGCCAACTGTGGTCAGCTGATTGGACGGAACCAATTTTACCAAGTAGCCGAAGAAATAAAACACAATACGTACATAAAATAAGCAAAAATCCAGTGATAATTCTCCATATATATCTTGAAATCGTCATAAAAAATCGTTAATTTTGATCAGTTTTCATAATCATGTTGAAATGTAGTGTTTTTTATGTTAATTTATAAACCCCCTATCATAGTAAGTGCACGAGCCATAACAATTTTGGACCAATCAGAGAAACCCGTAGACCATGACCTGCCAGGGGTCAACGTACTGTTACCCCGAAATCTGACTTTGGAGCAGAGAAAAGGCTAAAAGAAACGCCACTTTCTATGCTCTAAAAGGTAGAATTATAAGCTGTGTGCACGCCAAATGGACGAGACTTAACACATAACCAGACAACTGCGTCACTAGTTCGGTTTGAACCCCTAGGCATGACATCAAAATTTGCCTTTGTTTACGTTTTTTTGTGAAAAGTGATTTGATTACTGTTTTGATTCCGTCCACACAAGCCCGTCACAAACGTAATACCTTTCTTTCTTATTGAGATTTTAGGACGTAAAAGCTAACGTAATCTCACCAGCGGCCAATAGCGAAGAAGCACACTTAATCAAGTTACTTGTAACCCCTCCACAGTTCCAACCTACGTGACGTCAGGGCATGTTTTTTTTTTTTTCGGGGTAAAGCTTGAGCTCATTTCCTGTCTGCTTCTGTGTAGGCATCAACGCGCGCGAGGAAAAAGAAAGAGAATAAACTTGTTTTTACGGACGAAGCTTGCCCCACACGCTAACCAGAAGGAGGAGGAAGAACCATGGGGCAGATTGAGTGGGCTATGTGGGCTAATGAACAAGCCATCATTAGCGCATGGGGTAAGTTTTTGCCATATCTATTTTGTACTTGCATACCCGCCCCCCTCCCCCCACTAAATATTCGTTACCAATCCCTATTCATTTTATAACCTTGCTGTAGTTGCCTAATAATAAGTAACACACCGTTTTTAACTGTGTTGTGTTTCTTACTCGTGGATCCGGGCAAAGTCAAATCACTAACATTTTCTTGTAATTAGTCGACTCTCTATCTGTTTAGTACGTAGTCATAGAACATGTTTTGTATAGGTACAACTGCTCACTGTACCCTTCATAAGTATAGTTTACTGTAGCGTTATGTAGAATGTACGTGTAGAGTTGAAATATTTTCTAGCCAGTAGTTCTTTATAAAGCTTCGGTCACAACCCGCTGTACGTGCTTCTGCGTGCTGTCTACGTGCAAAAACGTGGGCAAACGTAGGGCATCCGTGCGTGGTGAGTACCGCCTCCGTACGGAATCCTACGGATTTGGGAGCATGCAGACACGCCGTAGAACTTTAAGTGCATGTAAAACTTTTTCTGCGTGCGGTGTACGGATTCACCACCCGTGCGTGCGAGTACGGGCAACGCGCGTGCCCCGTATGTACCGTACGAAAGACGCACGTGTGAGAACGGCCTCTTTACAGTTGCAATCGCACAGAGATCATACGGTTGTAAGCACGTACAACTCACCACTTGCGCTACGTACGATGCACGCAACCGCTCGCGGCCAGGCGTGGTGTGCAGACCACACTTTTACAATTACACTTTGCGCAACCGTGCAAGTGATGTGCGAGTGACGTGCGTCGATGCCACTCCTTCCCCACATTTTCAGAAAAAACGTAGCAGACGTAGCCTCCAAAAAAACGTACGGACAAAAAGCATCTAGTACGGCGGGTTGTGACCGAGGCTTAACACTCAAACACAGTAACCGTTGACCATATTATGTAGCATTATGATAGACTCAATCATACCGACTAGTAACTTTATTACCTGTCATACATTGTACCTGTGACAATCGTCGTGCAATAAACTTTGACTTGACTTGACTTGTACAAGTGGACCTCCATAGCATGGATAATTTGACACTTGCTGAATGAAAATGGTTTTCTGTTCAAACAAAACAAATTTAAGAACTTTATTAGCAAATTATATCTACAATAGTGGTAACTATTAAATGGAGACATGGTACAAGTACCAAATTTTGTTTTAACAAAATTTGGTACTTAAAAGGTGAAAATAATTTGTCAATGAAGGCACCCTTCATTATAATTTCATTCACAGTCAAACTTTTGTACATACAATTAGTAAAGATTCTTCATACTAAATAGAGTAAGTAAACTATAAACAAATATGTCATAACAATCGTGGGATATAAGTCAAGAGTGACTGTTGAGGGCACTACGCTAGGCTGGCACTACTGGTATGCAATAACAATGTTTTATTTGTTTGTACGTAGACATAGAATACAACAACACAGATAGATACAATGTATTTCACTTGTCAGTCTTTGCAAGTCGTTTGCTCGTCTTATTTTTTTTTAAATTCAATAAGAATGACAAGATGAATCAACACAAAGTTTAATGTTTAGAAACCTAGGACAGCTCTTTGTCAGAGATTTATATTCAGGAAGCCGCATTACTAAGTAAGTAAATTGTACAATATACGTTTTGACAGGGGAAGGGCTATGGGATCGGTATATCGCCAATTCTACCGGTAAATTAGAGATCGCAATCGCAATCTCTACTGGCAGAGACTATGATCGCGATCTCTGATTCTGGTAGAATCCGCACTTGTACCAGATCGCAATCTCTACCCTTACGTGTACATAGATGGAGTGGAGATGGAAGATCTAGAAATCGAGTGGGCCATGTGGGCCAACGAGCAGGCCATCCTCAGTGGTCGGGGTGAGTGTCGGTAGTGTTACACGAAGTTAGAATAAGCTAACTCCCCCTACCCATTGTAGTAGTATAGACCAAACATATTCAGAAGCAAGCCACCAAGAGAACCTGACATCTAAGATTCCATCTCTTTGCCATCTGGACTGCATTGAGCATGTACAAACTTTGTACCCTACTAACCATACGTAGAATAAAACCATGGAAATGCAATGAATCTGTCGTATCCTGTCGTACAAAGCAACATGGTGTCAGAAGTGGGATCGAACCCACGCCCCCATTCAGACTCAGACTAGTCTCCGTAAATAATTGCATCAATCTCTCAAGTGTAAAGGTTCTTTTATCTTTATTAGGGGTGGGTACCGGTTCAGCCGGACTGGTTTAAACCGGAACAACATTCGGGAACTGAGTCCACAAATCCAAATACGAAAACCGGATCATCAGACCTGATGTACATTTCTGTAGATTATACACACATCTTTAGATAATCTGGTCATGGCAGGTAAAGAAAGTAACCCTGAATCGAACTAGATTGGCCTTAACCCATGTTTGTCTCATTCTGTAACTGTTTGGCTTCAATATACATTGTACAACTGGAACATAATTTTCAACACACTAGTGATCATGACTGATTCATGAGTGACCTGTACTCGTGCTTCGCGCTCAAAAATATATGATATACTAGTAGTGCTACGTACTGTACACAATAATCAGGTCCAGGTTTAGGTCCGGACCTGGACCTGATCATCTGAACCTGATCCGGACCTGGACCTGAATTTTCTATACAGGTACCCACCCCTAGTCTTTATAGCCTGGATGCCATCCGTAGTTTCTGCCGACTCCCTAATGTCGCGAATTCCATCATATATAATCACTGGTAGAGCCGAAAATGTCTATAAAACGTCTAACAGACATTTAACATTCTTGAAAGTTCCGCACATTTTTTTTACATTTGTAAGAATGTCTTTTCCAGGTCTTTACAGGGTCTTTTTGGGGAGGACTTGCTTGTTGTGTTTTCCATTGTTCATGAGGTGTCTGTCAGAATGTCTTTAGAAAAAAAGTGTGAAAACTGACATGCATATAAAAAGCACTGCACAAAGCCAAGACAATTTATAGGGGAGGACACCATTAATTAACAGACAGATGCTAATATCTTTATAAGTACACATTGTGCTAAACAAAGGACTGTCTCCTAGGGGTGTCCCTACCTGACATGTGAAGAGACTATGGATATAAAATGTCCATCTTGGGTTATTTCGATGTAGTTTTTCAGTAACTATGTCTACTAATGTTCTTCCGACTGGCCTTTGTTCAGCAATGTCTAAATCATGTCTAGTGTCCGCTAGACGTTTTATACACATTTTTGGCTCTACCAGTGCCTCCACAGTTGCAGTACTACAACTGTACATTCACGAAAACACAAAACACTTCCCTGAAATCTGTGAACTCGAAGGTCACAAAAACCAAATGTATAGTATTACGCACTTCCCAGAAGTCTGAAATCTGTCATGCTGACTGATGTTCACAAGCTAGATCATGATGACAGTTCAGTTTTTATAGTTCACAGCTCGAGATTATTTTTATATGAGATTAGGCCACACCAATTTAATTTCTTGGTTAACAGATTCGCCCGCTTCATTTTTTTCTGATTTGAAAAAAAAAATGTAGAATCAACTGCAAAATGCACATATTTTGCCCTGAACAGTTGAAAACAGTCCTTTTCTTCCTAGTTGTTACAGTTATTACAGTCTTTCAATGCAGTGGTATCATTAAAAGTTCATTGTTCAAATTTTGAACCAGCCTGGTGTGTTGACTTCATGGCTCCTATCATACCATTTTGGGCCATAATAGGATGCCTAGGCCAGTGTTTTTATTTTTTTCCTTTTTTTTTGCCGCCCGCTCCATTATTTTTCTAGAAAAATCCGTTAACCAAGTAATTAAATTGGTGTGTCCTTATATTGAGTAATGACTGGACTTCTAGGAAATACGTCAAGCAGTTTTCACTTCATGATGTTATGTGACTATTCAGGCTGAATTGTAAGTCAGCCCCTTAATGTATTGGGTAAAGTTTGTGATGACTCAGAAGCGCTGCTGGTAAAAGTAATTCAGCTTCAAATTAATTTCTTGTTGTCGACTGATGATTCACCATCATACGGCAGTTCTCATCAAATATGCATCGTAGAATTCCTTAGAAAATATTGTCAACTTTATATCAGCAGTAATTTTGTAGTGGGTATTATTGGACAAATTTTAGAGTAGACGTCATTTAGTGTGTATGTGTACATGTAAGTTCCCATGCAGGGTTCTAGCTAGCGCGAAGTAGCGTAGGGACCCCCTACGCTATAATTTTCACCCCCTATGCTAAATTTCCCCCCTACGCTATAATTTTGACCCCCTACGCTAAGTTTTCAATACAGCATAGGGGCAATTTTGTGACTGTATTTCTTTGTACAATAATGCCAGATCAAATGTGAAAAATTACCAATCAAGGATACATTGTACATACATTTTGTACCTTAGAAATAACATTTTTTTCCCTTTGGCCCCTTTTTTAGCTCAATTTTTTAAAAGCTCCACCCCATCCCCCCTCTTGGTTGCTTCACTCCCTTGGCAGGCGGCCAGTACCACTACGCTAAAATTAAATCCTAGCTAGAACCCTGCCATGTACTGTCAGAGGCAGAATGGTGACCCCACTATCACCCCAGTATTGAATACTTTGTTTGGGTTTTAGTGTATGAAGACAGCAGATTCTTTTTTCTGTTAATATTTAATAGCTGTCTGGTAACATTGAAAATTACCTGCACAATATACATGTAAATTGTACCTAAGCCACTCGGAATTTACATGGGTCACACAAAAAACTTCAGAAATCATTGCCATTATATACACCCGTAATTATAATAATTATGTCTTGACGTGTATGCAGGTACATTGTTAGTATTTCAAGGTCTGATACAGTGCCATACATATGTATGTAAATCCTATGCCTGAGGGTATATTCTCTTCTTTGAAAGTGTTGAAAACACGTGTATTATAGAGCTTGGGCCACACCAATTTAATTTGTTGGATTTTTTTCAGAAAAAATTTGAAGCGACAGGGCGAAAAAAAAAAACAGGCCATCAAGGCATGATAGCCGGAAATGTTACAATATGAGCCATGAAGTGAACATACCAGGCTGGTTTATAATCAAAATAATAGATTTTGAACTTTTAATGAAACAAAATTGCATTGTTACATTGAAAAACTTAACAACTAGGAAGAAAAGGACTTTCTTCAACCATTGGGGCCAAAATATGTCTTTCATTGAGCATTTTGCAGTTAATTTAGAACCCCCAAATTTATTTTTTCTTTTTCAAATCAGAAAGAAATGGACAGGGCAAATCCAAGAAACAACAAATTAAATTGGTGTGGCCTTGAGTTGGATTATGTCCAATTCAAATTGTTGACTCAGGAGCCAATGAAGGTGTGGCCTGTGACATTTGGAAAGCGTGATCTGCTGTACAATGGAAAATTCTGAACCATGACCAGGATGTTATTAGGGGTGGGTACCTGTTCAGCCAGGCCAGTTTAATGTCCAGACTGTGCATGATGTACAAAATGACTAATAAACTTGTGGATGTATCAACCACTAAGTATCTGATACCAGCCCAGAAAAGAACAAGAAACAGTCATGCCTTCAAATATCAGAGTTATCAACCAAGAATTCAGTGAGGTGTTCCAAAAACTTGTATTTCCCCAGAACTATCGTAGACTGGAACTCGTTGCCACAAGCACAGTTGGGGCATCATCACTAGAAAGCTTTAAGTCCTGCAATTTAATGTGCAAAGATTGAGTGTAACAAGTCGTTCGGTGTGATATAGCTAGCTGCTGCTGCGCCGCGTGCCTGCGAAGCTGGTGTGTTATGCCGAAGGGCGGTTATACCGGCTATACAGATACAGATACATACAGAAAACTATTTTAACCTTGAGTTGGATTGTTGACTCAGGAGCTATTGAAGGTGTGGCCTGTGACATTTGGAAAGCGTGATCTGCTGTACAAAGGAAAACTCTGAACCATGACCAGGATGTGTTTATTGTTCTGTCCAATGCACAAAAGAACAGACATGACAGGAAGTTGGTGTACAGACATAAAGTCGTGACTATAGTACATTACAAAATTGCTAGAATACATTGTTATGTGGAATTATTTTAACATATTCCTTAGAAAGAATTATTTTGAGTGAGATGTGTGTGTGTGCGAGATGCGTGTAAAATGTTGCGAGTTCCGCCAATTGTTTTTTTTTTCTATAACAGTTATAACGCCCGTTATAGCTCATATTTGTAACACAATACGTGTTCCTAATGATTTACATCTAAAAGGGATGTAATATGTTGTTAAAGATATCCTGATTTTTTAAAATTAGTAAACGTGCCATCCAAAATAGAACGTACCGGGTGGATGTTAGGGGCAAATTTATGTTTACAGTATTTGGAACCTGAGAGGCCACCCAGGTCATTGGCCACAATGCGGCTGGCGGCGAAAACAGGCCCGAAAATGACAAGTTTCCCGCTACAATACGCGTTTATAAACGTCTTCACTTTGAAGATTTGTCAATTTTTTTCATGCGTACTCGAAAAATTTTTACTGATTTTCCAAAAATTAATAAACGTACCGTGGAAAATAAGAACGTACCGGGTGGACGTTCGGGCCCAAAAAAATAAATGTACCAATACGTTTATTCGGCAGATGAGAGTACATTACAAAATGTATGTGCTTTCAAACCTAGAACGGTGGTTAACAAAATATTTATTTACATAACGACTCTCAGAGCTGTGTACCTAAACAAATTTTAGGTAAATAGCTGGTCTCCCATGGGTCCCAGTGTAAGGACAGTGTGTTCATGAAAACAAAAACATCTTAGTTTTGCCCATATTATTTTGTCTGAGCATTCTCCATGAAGAAAAACTAAACCTTAACAGTCAAGTTTATTAATGTTTTTCTTGTTATTAAAGGAGATCAGAAGAGTATGTTAATTGGTTGAATTGTTCAGGTACAGGTTCAGGTCCGGACCTGTACCTTAACCCGTGTACCTGTATCTGCAGATACAGGTACACGGGTGGCTATACAATGTGCCTTGGCCTGTTTTTTTTTCTGCCCTGTCGCTCCTGATTTTTTCTGAAAAAATCTGAGAAACAACAAATTAAATTGGTGTGGCCTTATATTGTATTTCTGCTAACAGTGTATTTCCTGTCTTGCAGTGATGCTGACTGGGGGAATCATCGGTCTGACTGGCTTCAACAGATGGGAGATTGCTGCATATTCAGTGTATCCTTTTTCATACTTAAAGTATTTGTTTGTTTGTTTGTTTGTTTGTTTGTTTGTTTGTTTGTTTGTTTGTTTGTTTGTTTATCCAGGAAATACATATCGCCTGATGGCGTTTTTCAATGGTTCCTGGGGTAAAACCCCAAACAACATCCATTAACAAAATGAACTCAAGATTAACAAAGGTATCAAATAAAGTTACGCAGATTACAAATTGATACAAATTCAAAGTAACTTAAATAACATATTAAGAGAAACAATATTGTACCCTTAACATCATATAACGTAAAACCAAGGTAGAACATAATACATTGAAATCAGGATTGAATTTGCATATCAATGATTGTCAAGTACATACAGTTGTTTGAAGGCTGTTAGGGTTCTGGCAGTTTTTAGATGGTATGGTAGTGTGTTCCACAGTGCCGCCCCAGAGGATGAAAAGACACGTCTTCTTTATAAGGTAAAAATAAAGATCCCATACCCTTCTTGAGCTTGTAGAAGCAATAGGTTGTTAATCCAGTGTGTCTAGGACATGGTATTGGAAGGCAGAGCCCATCCATTTCCTCCACCGCCTTTTACTGAGCCCAACCAAAGACAGGTACCTATTTTACACCTGTACAATTCCTAGAATATACGTCATTACATGTACTATATATTTGGGGGTCCCCCAGAACAGTAGAAGGAATAGAGGAAGGTTGAACAAGACTGGCAATGAAAACATACATTGCCATGGTGACGGTGGTCGCCATGATCTCATGATTTTGAGAAAGCCTTGATACCTGTTACTTCTAGACAGATACAGTGCACTCCTCCCCTGGGTGTATAGTGAACGAGCCCCAGGGTCACAGAAAGTAGGGCATCTGGGGCAGACAGGTTTTCCCAGGGGTTTCCAGGAATGTGGGCATAGATGTGGGTCTAAAAAACAGAGCTGGGAGACATTCCTGTGGACATTCCATGCCTGTGGACAAAATACCAGGTACTGTACCATTCCTAGAATTCTTGCAAATTACACACAATACTGTACCATTAGGCTCCTCCCTGAGACGTCACCAAAAATATGGCTGATAAAAGGAAGTGGAAGCAATACTGCCCCATCCTCCCATGGCAGGGGCAGCGGCTCCGAATTCCTTCTCCACCCCTTACCCCTGCCGTATAACATGGCATCTTCTACTCTACGACCCCAGGAATATTAATATTCATGAGCTTGCCTTATTTGGCATGACCCCATTTCTGACTTGGGCGGCGAAGGGACGTCACCCTCCCCGCCGGCGACTCCGCCGCCGCCCGGTGACGAGCCCGTTAACGCGTTGGGGAGGCCGTGCGGGGCAAAGTCACCTTCCCCGTGCTCGGCGGGATCCGCGCGCAGCCTCCAGCACACGCTAGCGCCCCGCCGACGCCCGCAGCGGCCTGCATCGCAAAAGTTCTCTTCCCGAGACGACGCCATGTTTGTTTTTATTTGTCACTGAATGGCCGACATGATTGGTTCCGATAGCTAGCGCATCTCATAAATATTAATGTAAAGTGCGTTGAAGATTTTCTCTGTGATACGTGATTGGCTGAGAGCGTGTCCCTGGAATCGGGTCGTAGAGTAGAAGATGCCATGTTATACGGCAGGGGTAAGGGGTGGAGAAGGAATTCGGAGCCGCTGCCCCTGCCATGGGAGGATGTACTGCCCGAGAAACAACAAATTAAATTGGTGTAGCCTTATGGTAGAATTATTGGTATGCGAGATGACGAGAGGAACTAAGGTCTAAGGACTATGCTATTAGGCTCACCCCTGAGGTGTCGCCAAAAAATCCTTTGCAAATTGGGCATTTTGAAGCTTCACTTCCACAAACCCATCACAAATATATGTCAGCCCACTTTCAATCCACGACGTATGCATGGATTTTAACGTATGACAAGGTAGATTCAATTATGAAACGGATATTTATGCAACATCAAGCATGTTGAGCTTCAGGACTTGAAGGTGACTATGCTCTGCATTTGTACAATCATCTAAAATGTACTTAAGGCAGCCAGTTGGCAACAGTCCCAGAACAAAAGTTTGTACTTCCTTTTCCTTGAACTTGAAGAGTAATCCACATGTAGTCATGCGTGTATTGTACAGGCTTAGACGATGGTAATAACTGCCTTCCCACGTTTCATGAAAGTCTTCCAAGTTTCATGTAGGAGACAGGCGAAAGGCAGTGCTCAGTCTGACTCATTTTGTTGTAAGTCAATGTAACGTCATCTGGCATACCGATAATCAAGGCTCAAAATTGGAGCTGTGCACCTAATATGTTTCTGTAGGTGCACCGGTGCACCCAAATATTTTGGTAGGTATTTTTGTACACATTAAATGACATAAAAGTATACAGGATATTCTTGGCATCTAAGACTTAGTGTCAGAAAACTAATAACATCTTTAGTACTTGTTTTGAAGTTAGCACAATTCAAACTCATAAGAAGAGCAGTAAGATCTATAATTAGGTTTTATTACTCCGTGAAGGAGGTCAGGACCTCCGGACGGAGTGTTGTGATCGGCTGATTTTTCATGTTCGCAGTCAAAACACTGGGTTCTCTTTGTGTAATCGGCACGCAATTTTATACGCCGTCTGCGGGCATGACCGTGTTGATGCACGAATGTGTATTTTTGCCGTTGCTGCTTTCGCGGTCAATGTAATATCGCAGACGCACCCCTACAATTACGAGGCGAATTGGAATGGTCCAGAAAAACGCGTTGTTTGGAATAGCAGTGGGGGGGGTAAAAGTTCATGCAGATACGGGGTGGTTTTGATAAGTGGTTCCAGATGTTTTTGCCCATGGTTAAGAGATGCCAAGTTTTTTGGAAGATGTTCGCAGCCAAAACGCATTCTTCCGTACGTCGCATTTCTGTGTAATTTCGCATGTGGTGTTGCATTATGTCCGGGATGATGCAC
>NW_017802880.1:266810-345453 GCF_001625305.1 Branchiostoma belcheri
ATGCCGTTGAAATGTTGTTCGTCCGTTTATGTACACCGGTAGTAAGTCGCGGACGGGGCTGATGGTCAACATTAGGAAATGTTAATACCGATAACGTAATCCTATCGATTTCAAACTGGTCGGGTGTGGCGACCTAGTGGCGGCGTGTATTTAGTCACGTAGCAACTGGCCGGTCGTCCTAGCAACGATACATGGCCAATATTTTTGGGTGGGCCGCTCCATAGTGTTAGTGGAGCAGCTCTTTGTAAACATGGACAATATTTTTGAGCAACCCATCAGTGTTCTGCCTCGTGGTCGGATGTGGTCTGGGGCTGGTAAACCGCACATACAGTACTAGTAGATCGGGTAATTTTATGATTTGCTAGTTGTAAAGGCGTCGTGTAGTATGAGCCGGTATATGAAGAAGTAGCCTGTGTTACACAATCATGCTTTCGGCCGGATTGATGTGCAAAGTTGTTACTAATTACAGGGACTGCGCTAATGCCGACCAGTCGCGCTGTCCTGATACACCGCGAATGTGCGAGTGTTCCCTGTAGACAGTCCCGGAGTCATTTTTTTCGCACATTCCAGGAGCCAAACCAAAATACGTTCATGAACCGAGTCCAAAAAACCGAAACGTGAAAATCGGATGATCGGACCTGATGTACATTTCTCTTTCTGTAGATTGTACACACAATACATACATCTTTAGATAATCTGGCCATGGCAGGTAAAAAAAAAGTAACCCTGAATCATACTAGATTAGCGTAAATGCATGTTTATGCATTCAAAACAAGAAAAGAATTTGTTTCTCGGTATTAATCTCTTGAAACACGGCGCTGAATATTGACGCAAAAATATTTCGGGCATCGCGCGCCCTTCCCCAAATCTCGCGTCACGTGTCGGCATTTCGCATCTCTGATTGGTTGTTGCGACTTAAGATGACTGAGCCGACGCGCGTTTAAACAATTTTTCTTTGTTCGATTTATTTTCTTCACAGAGAATTGTCGCCAATGGCTACTTCTTTTTGTTGCAATATATAATACTTCACGGAGAATTGTCGCCTATGGCTTCTTGTTTAATTTGTTTTATAAGGCGCAGTCACAAAACCAAAACTCTTTGTGCACCTAATTTTTTAGGTTGGGTGCACCAGTGCACCTACATGTATTCCCAAAAATGAATTTAGAGCCCTGGATACTAGTAATTGTACCATAACTTACCGTCACTTTAAAGGCATCCAATTTGCAATTTCAGGGATGCAAAACTGGATTTTCAAAGTCAATTTCCTGGTCTCCCTTTTAGTGTAGTATTATTTAGTTGAGGCAAAAATGTGATGTCGCTAACAGAAAATGTTTTTATTTTAGGCCACACCAATTTAATTCGTTGTTTCTCAGATTCGCCCTGACAGTCAGTGTCCATTTTATCTGATTGGCAAAAAAAAAAGATTTTAGGTTGTGAATCAACTGCTTGATGCTCAATGAAAGACATATTTTGGCCCTTACGGTTGAAGAAGTCCCTTTCTTCCTTAAGTTGTTAAAGTTTTACGATGTAACAATGCAACTTCGTGTCATTTAAAGTTCAAAAACTATTGTGAGTTTTAATTATAAACCAGTCTGGTATATGTTGACTTCATGGCTCATATCTCAACATTTTTGGCCATCATGGGGTGCCTTGGTCTGTTTTTTTTCCCTGTCGCTTCATATTTTTTCTGAAAAAATTCGAGAAGCAACAAATTAAATTGGTGTGGCATTATTGTAGGCTATGTGTAATGCATATTAATGACCACACTCAATTACACAAACATATAGTACATGTATATGAATATCTTTTTCGCAGCCCTTTGGTTCTAAAAGTCATCAGTCGGATTTTAGCAAAGAAGGGACAAAAATTGCAGATACATCTGCACTTTCTGCTAAAGCCTATAGGTGGCACTGCTAAGATATGTAAATACATGTAGTGCATGGAGCTATGACACCACAAGGGTTTAATGTACATTGTTTTGATATGAAAAAGTCATAATTACAAATCACTTCTGTTTGTTTATTGATTTATTAGTTTATTCCCTGACCAAAGATGGGATTGTAACTGACAGGAAGTTAGATCAAAGGTCCCAGAAAATGTTATCTCCTTTCCTTTGTCTTCAAATTTCTGCATGTCTGTTACCTTATGGTCTCGAACCGGAGTTTCCTTCCGTGTTCGGAGCAATTTGACACCCTCAGCCCGACGGGCTGTCATTTCTGTACTAAACGCGGAATTTTTCACTCTTTTAAATTTGGTGGAAAGGGGTGCCGTGCCGCTTATCAATACACTTGATTGATATTTTGTGCGCCCGATTCTTTTAGGGGTAAATAAGGCACATCAAAGTACATTTTTAAATATTATAGAGGGGTCATTTTTTTCGTCATTTTTAACCATGGCTGCATGGAAAAAAGAATTTTCCCAGGGTAACGGCTTAGTACTCGAAGAAGCTCAGAACCTAATGTTTCCAAAATTTGAATTTAATTAAAATCGATGTGATATGTTTATCGCTATCTTCGATGGCCTGAACACACCCGCAACGCATATAGAACCTACCATCCCCGCGGTCAGGCAAAAAGGCTACATAAAGATCCGCGCAGACTAATACCAGGAAGTCTTCGCTGCACCACCAACATTACGCCATCTATAAAGGCTACAACTAACAGGCTTTTCAGAAAATACAAATATATGTACACAGATATTACGATTTCAGGGATATCGCGGCCAAAACATACCATACAAAGTCATGTTTCAGGCGATTTACTGCGCACTTACTTATAATTACTCTGGTCTCTGACTCTGGTCAGATTTAAACTCCGACCCGGAACTTTAAGGGAGCCATACACATAATTTTTACTAGTAGAGAGGGATAAAACTCTTTGAGTTCTCTAGCGGACAATAGAGATCTCAGCAGTTCTCTTTGGATTAGGCATTGTTTTCCCAAATTCTATCTCAGATCTCTTGCAGTTTCTAAATACAAGTCTCTTTTTTGAAACTGTTTTCTTACATAATTTTCCATTGTTTGAAAAGTCTCTAATTCAAAATCACCTGTGAAAACATGGCTGCCTTGTTGTTTTTTATGTCATTGTTAGGGTTAGACGCTAATCCCCATTTGATTATCTATTGTTCAAAACAATTGATTGTATCTGAGGGGGTCCAACCTTAGGTGTCAAGAAGGAATCTACAGCAGTTCTCTTTGGAGTCTCTTCTAATGGGGACAAATCTCTTCTGGCAGTCTTGTGCTGTAATGAGATCTCAGTTGTCCGCTAGAGTATTCAAAAAGATTTATAAGTGTAATCAGAATAAGAGAAGAAATTCACAACTCAAAATGCTTCAATAGAGGTGTGAAATTCCTAATTTCTAGTTCTGAATCTGATTCTGAGATTGTTGCACGCTTCTTGAAGCGTGATGCCCAGATCAGGTTAACATTAGGCTAGCTGTGTAAAGATTTGTCAAGGTCTAGTGCCTGATTGTATAGAAGGTCTGTTCAACCAGGCTGTTGCCAAATGATAAGCCTGAGGAATATGTGAAGATTGGTAGGTTGTATCATGTCATTTCACGCTCTCCTGGCCAGCTACGCAATTGAAGTTTGACGTAGTTGATATTCCGAAATATGACGCCCGAAATTACCACGCCACGCCAATTCAATTTGTTGCTTCTCGGATCGCCCTGTCCATTTTTTCTGATTTGCAAAAAGAAAAAAATTGGGGGGGGGGGTTCTACAGTAACTGCAAAATGTTCAATGAAAAAAATTGTTTTCCTTTGTATTTCTCCTGCATTCCCGTCTATGTCGTAAAATGTGGTGGAGCCATTTGCTACATTTGCTCCAAAGCAAATGTCGGCCTTTCTAGTTTTGACATGACCTGTGAAGAAAGTAGTACACTCTAGGTCAAGTTTTCAGCTTCCTTAGCGCTGTTTTCAGAGCGGCAGGCATCTTTATCATCCTTTTGGAATACCCCAGGGGGAAGAGGAAGAAGGGTCATACCATTGAGAGACGGTAAGTTTCAGAATTCAACTTCAAATTTTTTAATCACAGTCAGACCTTTCTGTACAATAAACTTAAACTTAAAATGGTCATACTTATAGAACACAGGTGGCCACTACAAGTTGTATACACCATATTTTTATCTTGAGAGTTCATCTGCATTGGTAGAAATCATTATGAAGCAAGTTTAAATTGTAATTTCCAAAACAACAAATTGGACTCACCCAAATTTTTGACTGTACAACTCCAGTCTTTGTCAAGGAATGAACAATCCACCGCTTCCGTGACGTCACACACTATAACACACGTGACTCCGTGAGCAGTGGATCATAGGTTACAGAAAGTACAACCATCCCTCAACAGAGACGGGGGGCGCCACAGACTTTCTGCCTCCTATGATCCACTGCTCACGGAGTCACGTGTGTTACCTGCGTGACGTCACGGAAGCGGTGGATTGCTCATTTCTTGACAAAGACTGGAGTTGTACAGTTGAAAATTTGGGTGAGTCCAATTTCTTGTGTTGGAAATTACAGTTTTAACTAGCTCATAAGGCCACACCAATTTAATTTCTTGGTTAACGGATTTTTCTAGAAAAATAATGGAGCAGGCGGGCGAAAAAAATAAAAATAAAAACAGGCCTAGGCATCCTATTATGGCCCTAAATGGTACGATAGGAGCCATGAAGTCAACACACCAGGCTGGTTCAAAATTTAAACAACGAATTTTGAACTTTTAATGATACCATTGCATTGAAAGATGGAATAACTGTAACAACTACAAATGTAGGATGAAAAGGACTGTTTTCAACTGTTCAGGGCAAAATGTGAGCATTTTACAGTTGATTCTAAATTTTTATTTTTATTTGCAAATCAGAAAAAAATGAAGCGGGCAAATCCGTTAACCAAGAAATTAAATTGGTGTGGCCTAATGGCTATATTTTTAGTTACCACACAATGTATGAAATAACAAGAATGTATGTCAAAATCATACGAGACGGAAGCTCTTTAAAGCAGCCAGCAATTTCCATGCACTGATGTTCCTAATATCTGTTCACGGATCATGGCTTAAGCTACGGTCACAACCCGCTGTACGTGCTTCTGCGTGCTGTCTGCATGCAAAAACGTGGGCAAACGTAGGGCATCCGTGCGTGGTGAGTACCGCCTCCGTACGGAATCCTACGGTTTTGGGAGCACGCAGACACGCCGTAGAACTTTAAGTGCATGTAAAACTTTTTCTACGTGCGGTCTGCGGATTCGCCACCCATGCATGCGAATACGAGCAACGCGTGTGCCCCGTACGTGCCGTGCGGAAGAAGCACGTGTGAGTACGGCCTCCTTACGGTAAAGTTGCAATCACACAGAGATCGTACATTGTAAGCACGTACAACTCACTTACCACTTGCGCAACTACGATGCACGCAACCGCTCACGGCCAGGCGTGGTGTGCAGACCACACTCTTACACCTTGCGCAACCGTGCGTCGACGCCACTCCTTCCCCACGTTTTCAGAAAAAAACTAGCAGACCTAGCCTCCCAAAAAACGAACGGACAAAAAGCACGTACAGCGGGTTGTGACCGAGGCTTTAGTGTAGATTCTCTGATCCATACTGCCTCCTTATTTCATACAGTCAGTGCATCCATTTGTATCAGGAGTGATATAGACCGTCACTGGACAACAGATGCACTCTCTGGATTTAGGAGGATTCCTGCTATCAAATTACCAACCAAATCAAACTATGCACGGATATTACCTCTACTAAGGCAACACCAATTCAACTTCTTGATTCGCATATTCAACGTTACTGTTTCATTTTTTTTAGGACTAAGTTCTAAATCAACCCAACATGCTTAAGTTTTCGCACCAGTAGTTGAAAGAAAGTCATTGTCTTCCTATAGCTAGTAACAGTTCTTCCATGCATGTATATCAATGCAGTGATTTGATTAAAAAGTTCATAATTCACTGTTTAAATTTTGTGGCTCCTATATGGAAGCATTTGGGACTATCACGGTATGCCATGGCCTGACTGTTTTTTCCCCACCAACTTTTGGATGTCCTGAAAAAATGTAGAGAAACTTAGAAATCAAATTTGTGTGGCCTATAATCTCCAAGCAGATCTTTTGGTTGGCTACAAAGACAGTTTAAATTGGCCAGGCAGTATCTATTTGCTGGACACCTTGCCACCCCAAAGTGGCCAATGGTACATTGTAACTGTCTGGCCAATTTGATATAATTGTCTTTGCCACCATCCAAAAGATCTGTTTGGAGATTACATGTAGGCCATGTTGATTTTATAATATGGATGACATTCGCGTGCGCATGAATTTTCGTCCGTTTCCCTCCAAAAAAGAAAGTTTTCGACCACACTGCAAATCGTACAAAAATGAGGGAAGACAAACACCGTATTGTTGTATGTTGCAAAAAAAAGTATTGGAAAATAATACTAATGTAATAGAATGCCGAAATCAATTCAGGAAAAGAAGAAAATGTGAAGAAATGAAAATGAAGAGTATTATTCGCCATTATGATACCATACGCTGTGTGTTTAGTCATTTTTTCAACCTTTATGACCACATAGATTTCATAATGAAGGAAACTTTTTTTTGCCAAACCTGTTTTTTATTCGCACGCTCGCTTCAGTTTTGGGGTTCCCAGAGGATGTCATCCATATAATCAAATCAACATGGCCTTAGTGGCCTAAACATGGTTTGTGCCCAATCACTCTGGTCTTCCTCAGTCAGACTGACCCAGTGAAGCTTGTCACGTGGCTTTTTTGAAGTGTGACATCAACACTGGGTCTGGTATCTGGTAGACGATGTCAGCCCCCATCACGGTTAAGTGAAGGGTGATGGGCCCTGATGTATATGGCCTCCTTCACCCCTCTTAAGAAATAGTCTTGTTCAGTGTGGAAAACCCTCCCACATCATCTACCAGATACATGTACCTTTGACCCAGTGTTGACGTCACACTTCAAAGAAGCCACATGACAAGCCTCACTGGGTCAGTCTACTGAGGAAGACCAGAGTGACTGGTCGAAAGCTCTACATGTAGGTGAGAGATTTCTTTGTGTTGAACCAAAAGTTTTAACTTGAAACATGTTTTGTTGTTCTGTTCCAGGTACCAGCAGTACTTGACACGTGTGATCCATGCATGTGGCACCATCACCAGTAACTACTACATCAGATTTGTCCTCCACCTTCTGTAAGTACAGCATACATAGGGGTGCTAGTGTAACGGAAATGAAATTAAAGAAACCTACAGTGGGGGGACACTGGAAGACAGAGTGACGTAGAATGTCCAGACTGTGCATGATTTTCAAAATGACTAATAAACTGGTGGACGTACCAACCACTAAGTATCTGATACCAGCCCAGAAAAGAACAAGAAACAGTCATGCCTTCAAATATCAGAGTTATCAACCAAGAATTGCATGAGGTATTCAAAAACTTGTATTTCCCCAGATCGTAGACTGGAACTTGTTGCTACCAAGCACAGTTGGGGCATCATCACTAGAAAGCTGCAATCAAATGTGCAAACTTTAAGATTGAGTGTAACAACGAAGCCGTTTGGTGTGATATATATAGCTAGCTGCCGCCGCGCCGCGTGCCTGCAAAGCTGGTGTGTTACGCCGAAGGGCAGTTATACGGGCTACTAGTATACAGATAGAGAAGCTGGTGTGTTACGCCAAAGGGCGGTTATACCGGCTATACAGATACAGATATACATGAGTGCCCACCTCCCACTACTTAAGCTGACTCTTGAGTTAGACATGTTTTTTTTTTCTGTATAACCTACTGTGGTGAACACTACTAGCTGTGTAGTAACCCCAGTGGATTTCTTCTGCCCTTGGGCCACACAGGGCCACTATAGTAGGTGACTATATATAGTCCACTGGTATACAGTACATTGCAAAAAAAATGTGCGCGTTCAACTCCCAAACTCTTTCTCATGAGTGCTAAGTGCTACGCAAAAAGTCCTTGGTTTAATCCCCTGACCTTCCAAAATCCAAACTCTCTACCCTCTATAGGCTACTGCTCCAGTTTCCTTCAATGTTAGCCAGCATTTATTTTGTGGCTTTCATGATCTAATACAGACTTTATGTCAAGAGTGAGAGGGGCTCATAACCTTCACCTTAATTCCGATCATGCTGCCAGCACTGGTAATAAAACCGACGTCGCGCACGTCATTCCAGTTCCACTTTTCACGTGGGTCTTGCGCCTACATCCCGATAAATCCTCACCGTGTACTGGGAAGGATTTAACAGTAGACTATTGTCCCCGTAAAGCGTACATTGATGGATGACAGTTTAGTCACAGCGGGAGATGTGTCTGTGTTCTGGATCCGTAAGTGCTTCCAGTTTGGACACTTTGGGCTCAGGCCACACCAATTTAATTTCTTGGTTAACAGATTTTTCTAGAAAAATAATGGAGCAGGCGGACGAAAAAAATATAAAATAAAAACAGGCCTAGGCATCCTATTATGGCCCAAAATGGTGCGATATAGGAGCCATGAAGTCAATACACCAGGCTGGTTCAAAATTTAAACAGTAAATTTTGAACTTTTAACTAGAAAGGCCAATATTTGCTTTGGAGCAAATATAGCGATGGGTTCACCACATTTTACCACATGGCAGGGAAAGAATGAGAAACACAAGGGAAAACAATGCTTTACATTGATATAACTATAGTATGAAGTAACATACAACTAAGACTACAACAGTTGGATAGCTATTCCCTACATTATTGGTTAGGATTGCATAATGCAAACTGTTGATTTTCAAGATAAAAAGAAGCGTTCATAGCCCGCATTCCAATGCTGGAGCAGGAAAGCTTAAAATACCTACCAAAACACTTGAATACAGACATACTGTCAGTATGGCATGGCTCTGTGCAGGTGTAAATGAAGTTAAGCCAGTTAAATCCCAACAGCCAATCAGCAAGGAGAATAGAGGAAAGCTGCATGCCTATTGGTTGATGCCTTGCATGCCATTGTGATGACTCATGTCCAAATGTGGTAAACACTGCACACTTACACAGTAATACATTAGCTATTACACAGCCAAAAAACTCAAATAAAACCATTCTAAAAGCCTGTATCACAATAATTTAAAAAACGCCTAGGGGTATTTGCCCACTGTACCTCCATACCAAATTTCAGGACCTTAGGCCCTAAAATGAAGAAGCTGAATCCATTTAAAGATATGGCAGGAGGAGGAGGAGAAGGAGAAGAAACATCAGAAAAAGCAATATGGTTTCACCACACCACTTCGTGGTGTGGTGAACCCATAATGATACCACTGCATTGAAAGATGGCATAACTGTAACAACTAGGAAGAAAAGAACTGTTTTCAACTGTTCAGGGCAAAATATGAGCATTTTGCAGTTAATTCTGAATTTTTTTTTCGCAAATCGGCGTCTGGTGTGGTGTAGTGGATAGAGCGTCCGACTGTCAAGCAAGGAGACCCAGGTTCAATCCCCAGGGTTGGACCCAGACATGTCCGGACATACACCCAGACGTTGTGCCTTTGGGAAAGGCACTTAACACGCATTTCCCCCCTCAGTTAGAGGGTTCCTGGGCCCTACTAGGGTTTGGGTTGGCGTTAGGAAGAGCATCCAGCTGACTGCCGTAAAAATCTTGCTTCAAAAAAAGACTTCCACTTGGTGCAAGCACGTCTAAGCCCCAGTTGGGGAAAAAGATGTTAAATTCGGTTTAAAAAAAAAAATCGGAAAAAAATTAAGCGGGCGAATCCATTAACCAAGGAACTAAATTGGTGTGGCCTCGGTTTTCGGCTACAGGGTGGCTTAGACCTGCGTCTGGCGTAAAGTGACAATAAATCCCACCGACTCCGCAGTCGGCTTCACCTGACGGGTCTGTCGCAAACGGATAGAAGTTAATTGGATGGGACGACTTTGCGTACACTGTAAATCTTGTTCACATTCGCCGGGTGGTTTTACTTTGCTTTGCAGTACAAGCTCACTACCAAAAATGATTTTTCTTGTTTTTTCTTTGTACAAAGAAAATGTATCTTGTAGCAAGAAAATTATTCTTTGAACAAGAAATTCAAGAATCCTCGTAGCAAGAAAATTTAAAAAAAACAAAATGTTTCTTGAGTTTTCTTAGCAAGAAAACGATTCTATCCACAAGAAAATATTTCTTGAACTAAGAGCTAACTGTTCTTGAAGCAAGAAAACCATTCTGTACACAGGGAAAGATTTCTTGTAGCAGAAAGAAATACTGTGAACTTTCTTAAAATTCTAAAAAAATTTTAGATTCTTGTTGGTGAGCATGATAGTAGAAATGTTTTCTTTTCTGAAGAAAAAAGAAGGATAAAATTCTTTGTGTAAGAATCAACATACAAAATCTGAAGAATGTATCTTGAATTTCTTGAATATCTCCTTCACAAGAAAATATTTCTCAACATAAGAAAATAAGAAAAAACATTTTTGGTAGTGTATTAAGCTTAAGGGAATAGGACGTTTTCAGGGCGTTTGAAGTTGAAACAATTCTGTGGTTACTCTACAGTTGTTATGTAGAACTACAAGACTCATAAAAAATTATCCATGGTAACAGTGAAACGGCAAAAACTGGAAAAATAAAACCACCGTAAATATTTTACTCTTTATAGTACTTACAGTATCAGAAAAATAGAGATGCTACCAACGTAGCCATGCAGTACGTCTGTCAGTGTATTAAGGTATCAGACACAGCTCTGTGCAACAGGGATACATGTAGATTGAAGCCGAAACTTTATGGCACTTTTGAACATAAGTTAGGCCACACCAATTTAATTTCTTGGTTAACAGATTTTTCTAGAAAAATAATGGAGCGGGTGAGCAAAAAAATAAAATAAAAAAATAGGCATCCTATTATGGCCCAAAATGGTACGATAGGAGCCATGAAGTCAACACACCAGGCTGGTTCAAAATTTAAACAATGAATTTTGAACTTTTAATGATACCATTGCATTGAAAGATGGAGTAACTGTAACAACTAGGAAGAAAAGGACTGTTTTCAACTGTTGGGGGGCAAAATATGAGCATTTTGCAGTTGATTCTGAATTTTTATATTTATTTGCAAATCAGAAAAAATGAAGCAGGTAAATCCGTTAACCAAGAAATTAAATTGGAATACTATTTTTATAGCTTTCTTCCTTTGTATACAGATTGTGTGTGCAGGGCTGGAAATATTGGGGTGCACCCAGAATTGCAGCTGTGCACCCAATTCTTTTCTGTGGGTGCACTGGTGCACCCAAATATTTTTGTAGGTGTTTTTGTAATAGTATATGCAGGATATTCTTGGCATCTAAGAGTCAGAAAAATAATAAAATCTTTGTTGTAGTTCTTGTGTAAGATTTTGAAGTTAGCTTCCATTTCAGATTCAAGCTTAGAAGAGGAGCATTAAGATCTGTAATTATATTTCAGTCCATACCATGGTATGGATGAAATATATTGTGTTCTCTGATGTTTCTTCTTCTCCTCCTTCTCCTCCTCATGCCAAACAGTCAGAGGGATTCAACTCCGCCATCATTCAGCCAAATGACTTGAAATTTGGCATGGAAGTAGAGTGGGCCAATACCCCCAGGCGTTTTTTTCATTTTTTTGATACATGCCTTTGAAAAATTTTTATGAAGGTTTTTTGGGGCATTTTTCGCCAAAAAATGGATTTTTGGATCCTGAGCCCTGGTTTTACAACCAAATGATCTGAAATTCGGTAATATAAGGGTACCTTGGACATGTGCCTACAGAACAGCAGTCACATATTTGGCATACACCACTTTCAAATGACTCATCTGGGGGACTTTAATGGCTATTTTCAGCAAAAAAAGGGCCAAAAGTGCTATACCCGTTCCATGTTCTATCTAAAGAATGGCACATTCTATCTGCCGTTGGCCATGGAACACGTGTTCCATTGCGGGTTACCTGAGGTCACATTGCACGTAAGTCATGCGGAATGACCCACACATTCAATTTTATCTGCCTAAGACCTTCAAAATTTATCAAATCTCATCATTGTTAGTATTTGCATACCTGTAAGAAGATTAGTAAAGCTTTCGAGATTCAATGTGCTTGTTCTTGCATCTTTGTTCTCAATTACATAGCTACTATACAATTCATTTATTTGAGAATCTTTGCCAGTTTTACACTGGGATAAGTTTGGAATAGTTTACTTTTGCGTGGGAGGGAGATGGACTGAAATATGCTGTATTTGCTCCCAAGCAAATGTCGGCCTCTCTAGTTATGTTTTGTTTTATATGGTGCACCCAAAAAAAAATGTGCACCAGTGCACCTATTCCCAAAAATGAATTTCGTGCCCTGGTGTGCCATCCACTACCTGAGTCCTCTCCTCTTCAACCTATTCATCAATGATTTTCCATCCTTATTAGATCCAACATCCTGCGATGCCTTGACATTAAAAGATACTCCTATAAACAGCATATTTTGGGCCGACGACCTCGTACTCGTATCGAAATCAGAATCAGGTCTAAACGAGTGTCTGAGGACGCTAGATCAATTTTGTTCCCTATGGAAATTACAAATAAATAAGAACAAAACAAAAGTAATGATATTCTCAAAAAATGGGCGGACATACGATAATAAACACTCGCCTTTCAAATGCCAAGGACAAGTTTTAGAGATAACTAACTTCTACACATACCTAGGGGTGGACATCACGCCTTCCGGATCATTTAGCCGTGCTATTAAACAGTTAAGACTAAAGGCTCTACGGGCCTCTTTTAGATTGAAATCTTTTTTGTCATCAAACTCCAACCCATCCATCCCCCTAGCTATAGATCTATTCAACAGTTTGGTTAAACCTATCCTACTGTATTGCAGTGAACTTACTGGAATAAATGTGCAATGCAGAGACCTAATTTTTAAAGGAATTAATGAATGTCCCAATGAAAAGATCAGAACATCCGTAGCCACAATTCTCAACCCGATATTAGGGTCGGAAATTGATTTACTGCGAGTCAGTCGCATAGGAAAGATATCAGACCCCTCGTCCTCCTGTACTCGCCCTGTTCTTGTTAGATTTAAGAAATATAGTGATAAACTGAACGTGATATACCAGTCAGACACTTTATTAAGAAACCAGAATATAACATTAGAACAACCAAAAATCTCATATGAAATACCTGACTTAGAATATGTACTTTTAAATTTTTGCAAAATTCTCCTCCATGTTCCGAAAGGATCTGTAAACGCCGCCGTAAGGGGTGAATTAGGAGTATTTCCCTTGTTCATTGACAGTCAAACACAGTTGATTAAATATTGGTTAAGGTTAAATAATTTACCAAATGATAGGCTTGCTAAAAAAGCATACGACATTTCAGTTGAAGAAGACCATGACTGGGCTACTCACGTTCAGGACATTTTATGTAAACATGGGTTCCAAAATGTGTGGCTTAACCCCGCAGTTAATGCCAACCGTTTTGGAATCATATTTAAAGAGCGTCTGAAAGACACGTTTCTTTCTGGCTGGAGAGAACAACTTAGAAACACTAGTAAACTTCATACATATTCTAAAATCAAAAAGCATTTTGGCATGGAAGATTATCTCACATCAATTTATAATAAATCGTTCACAACTAGCATAACAAAATTGAGAATCAGCGCACATTGTCTTCAAATCGAAAAAGGTCGACACCACAACACACCAGCCACTCAGAGACTGTGTCCCACATGTAATGAGAATATTGAAGACGAATTTCACTTTGTTATGACATGTCCCACCTATAGAAAAGAAAGAGATTCATTGTTACAGACTATTACAACTAAGACAAAGTTCACCCAATCTAGTACACAGTACGATACATTCTATGAATTATTGTCATGTCCTACTACCATATCTGCTTACGTAGGTCAATTTCTGTACACCTTATTTCATAAGCGAGACCAAATCATCAATTCATGAACATATTGTGACTCATATAATGTATAGATAGTAGTTTGTAGTAAGAAATGTAATAAGATAGTTTAGTTTTATAAGTATTGTTGTATTACTGCCACACATTGTACCATGTACGATTGTCGAGCAATAAAGTTCATTCATTCATTCACTACCATTACAGTCCCAGGGTGGCAAAACTTAGCTTTCTGAAATATCTGTTTTCAAAATCTATCCAGTTGCTCAAGTAATTGTTACTTTGGTCACATTAGGAGTGTTTAAACATCTACATAATATGACTAATACCTGTTGTAATACGTCTAAGCTTTCTTCCTTTGTATACAGATTGTGTGTACATGGCTCGAAATACTGGGTGTATGTGCACCTGTGCACCCAATTATTTTCTGTGGGTGCACTGGTGTACCCAAATATTTTTGTAGGTGTTTTTATAATAGTATGCAGGATATTCTTGGCATCTAAGAGTCAGAAAAATAATAAAATCTTTGTTGTGGTTCTTGTGTAAGATTTTGAAGTTAGTTAGCTCCTATTTCAGATTCAAGCTTAGAAGATAGAGGAGCATTAAGATCTGTATTATGTTTTGTCTTATGGTGCACAAAAAAAAATGTTTGTGCACCCAATTTTTTAGGTTGGGTGCACCTATTCCCAAAAATGATTTTCGAGCCCTGGTGTGCCATCAACTACCATTAGCACAGTCACTGGCAAAACGTAGCGGATGCTTTCTGAAATATCTGTTTTCAAAATCTATCCAGTTGCTCAAGTAACCGTTACTTTGGTCACATTAGGAGTGTTTTAAACATCTAAGTATGACTAATACAGTTGTAATACATCTAAGCTTTCTTCCTTTGTACACAGATTGTGTGTGCCAGTATTAGTGCAGTCACTGGCAAAACGTAGCGGATGCTTTCTGAAATATCTGTTTTCAAAATCTATCCAGTTGCTCAATTAACCGTTACTTTGGTCACATTAGGAGTGTTTTAAAAATCTACATATGACTAACACCGTTGTAATACATCTAAGCTTTCTTCCTTTGTGTTACAGATTGTGTGTGCCTGCAGGCTTCCAACTACCGACCATCCTGGGTGCCCTAGGTCTCTTCATCGCTAGCATTATCTACTTTGTGGTGGGTACATCTGACGTCAACCCTAAGGGGGCACACCCCAGTTTATTTTGGGTCTCAATTCGATTCTACATACCCTCAACTCTAGCGACCGTCTCTTTCAGGAAATACCTCTTAAGCCAAAACACTCTGTTTGCAAATGAAGGATATCCCTCTAGCTACGAGAACAATAGAATTTCAATTTCTTTCACCTCTCACATTTTAGTAAATTTTAGGGGGAAAAAGAATTTTTCCATGAAAAATGATGCCAAAAATTGGCTATTTTCACGTGGAATTAAACCCATCACCCAGATTTTAGCCACCGATATGACTTATATGGTCGGAAAGTATTATTAAGTATTATGTATTATTAAGAAAAGTATAAAGAAAATCCTAACACTGAGATTATCACAATAGCCCGTCGCGCGAGGCATAGCGACAGCACCCTCAGAACGCATACAAGGCATATTTAGGTCAAACCGAAGCACCACGCTCAGGGCGGAAGGACACCCAGAAGTAAGCCTTGGGCCCAAAATCAATTTTCACCCAAAACACGCCACTTCTTACACTTTCCAGCCATGTTAGTAGTTAATGCCATTTTGCAGCAGATTATCAGAAATGTAAACTCAAACATGAACCATCGGAACCCCATCGTCACTTTTTTTCCGGGCACTACAGTGGACCCCTGTCGCGGAAGAATTGGTGTGTGCACCGCTAACCTGCAACCTTTCTTTCCGCTCGCTCGGCAACTCGGTAAAATGTTTCAGGCCCCGAGATCAAAGGAGACTGTCAGCTTTGTGATCATATGTCAACATTTTTCTCCACAAAAACGTTATTAGATCAAAGCAGGTCTCTGTTCCCTTGAAGTTTCCTTTGTGATAGTTTAGCACAATTTGTCAAACCAGCGCCACACAAAACGTGATCAGTTTTGTGGCGCGTTCACCCTTAGCCAAGGGCGCCGTAATCCAACATAAAAGTAACTCTACTCTAAATGGAAGGGCAACCTCGTGTGAAGAAAAGGACACTTAGTCACCTCCTTGTAATTATTTCTTGGAAACATGAATCGTCTTTCTCCGCAAAATGATCTCCGGGGGGTTTAGTTCGCCTTGAAGGTGGCTCAGGAAGGAATCAATGGCTAAAGCGATGCGCCCAAAGTGCACATAAAGGTCTGTGCATGAAGTAAGGGAAGAGAAGCTGGAACTACGTACGACTCTGAAATTATATCTTGTGGCTCCACAAACCAACTAAGGGGTCACGGGAGCCTTTTCTCTCAGAGAAAACCTCTTGCGTGACCCTTTGGTGGGTTGTGGTGAGTTATTATTGGCTTCCTGAACAGCCAGACAGACTTTTTTTAACGGAATAGTTCAATGCAAGGCTTCTCAGCATTGAACTAGAAATATGAGAGAAACATGGCTACATGTATGTCAAGAGATGGCGGTGGACGTTCGATTTGAAATCCTGTAAATTTTAGGTTGGTGGGAAACACTTGTCAGGGAGGGAATTCCAAAGCTTGGCTGTACTGGGAAAGAAACTGTCACAAGATTTTGAACAAGGAATTTGGACGGTGAAGTTGTGTGAGCTAGTAGAGAACCTAGTGGAACGCTTAAAAGTGCTGATTGGAAGAACTAGTTGGGTGAGTTCTGCAGAGCAATGACCATGAAGATATCTGTAAAAGAGGGATAGAGAGGCAACATTTCGTCTATGGGAAAGGGGGTCTAACTTTGATCAAGAGCATAGCCTATGGCCACGCAAATTCTCTTTTGTATGCAGTGTGTGCTTCGCTTAGTGTTAGAGACTACGTCTTCTTCTTCTTCAACTGTGTACTTTGGATTTTTATTCAAATGCGCAGTAAGTGTGACTGACCTCTAACCAGTATTCTCACCAGCATCTCATGAGACCATGACAATTTGATTTGTTGGTTCTCGGATTCGCCTCTTTATTTTTTTATTAAAAAAAAAAAGATTCTGGTTCTGAATCAACTCAAAAATGCTGAGCCTCATATTTTTCCCCCAACAGTTGAGGAAAGTACTTCTACTACTACTAATCTGTTCGGAAGAAGTTCCACGCTGAAAGATTTTTTCCCAGAACAACATCACTTTGTTATACATGTAAGCTTTTCAAGTCTAAGGTCAACAAACATCTGTCCTCACTGGCTGTTCTGTAACCCAAAACATTTTGAGTGGCTCCCATGAGCCTTGTTTTGTGGTGACCTATGAAGTACATTAAAAAAAAATGAGAGTGGAGGCTTCTCTGCGATTAACTCTATGACCCTGATGTTCTCGTTCGTATGGCTGCATTCTCCCATATGAACACAGTTTGGTGATGTAACTCTTTTACCTCTAACAATTGGTATGTAACTTGATGGAAAACATTAAATGGATTAGTTATGACATTGTACATTTTAGAAGGTTATAGTAAGGAACAAAAGTTAGAACAGTCCAGTTTACTATGGGATGGGGTTGATTCAACTTACTACATTAAAAGAATAACCAGAAATTCAAAATTCAAATCTGACGGAAATGGCTTTTGGTGTATATCATGTAAATCCAAGTTCAACCAACAAATTGAATTGATGTGGTCCTATCTGACTTATTGTTTATTTGCAGTTTGCACTTAAAAGACAACAATATGTGATAACCTGTTACAAATAGTGTGCGGGGCAACCCAAGAAGCCTAGTGGCTTATCTAAGGGGTTACCCGTAAATACCATTTCCTAAATTACTTTTTACCTCCATGAAAAATGAAGGTATTGTTTTTGACATGTCTGTCTGTGTGTCTGTCTGTGTGTCTGTCTGTGTGACTGTCTGTCTGTGTGTGTGTTTCCACATCTTTGTGGCCAGCATAACTTTAGGACGCCTTTATGGATTGTGATGATATTTGGTATGTTGGTAAGTCTTGGGAAGACAAAGGTCAAGGTCAAATGTGGGCCTCCTGGTGTCTGGCCTTGGTACTGCAGCAGAATTTAATTACAGTGTTTTATACAATACTTAGTAGCACTTTAATGTATACAATGTCATGTAATCTATTTAATCTATGGTGGATGGAACATCAACAGATACCAATTATGCAAATGATGAGCTAATCTGCATAATTTATGTGAAAATTGCTTAATATCTTGTCTGTATGTTTGTCTGTGTTTCCTCCAGGCTGCGTTCCACGGGGAAAAGTGGCAGCCCATCGGCATCGACACCAAGGGCGCAACCAGTTCTTCCAACCAGACCGTCATCACACAGCCGCCATCACAGCCGCCCCCGAGAGCGCCGGCCCACGTCAGGCCCAAACGCGGGGCACAGCCCGTAGAAGGCGATCCAACCATCCTCTAGCCTTACAGTACATGTGTGGTCCGTGACTAGGATAGGCAGTAGTAGCCTTCTTCGCAGTCTTGTTGTGTTGAGCGTAGGCGTTATTTTTGTGAGCGACGCGAGTAATATGCCACCGCGAGGGAAGATTTGCTTCTGAGGGAGTTTTTGCCACGGAGAGAAGGTTTAGCGCTCCGCAGCAAATCGTCCCTTGCGGCGGCATATTACTTGCGTCGCTCACAAAAATAACGCCCACGCCCAACAAGACTGCAAAGGAGGCTAAGGCAGTAGGGAAAATGACTGTAAATTCTTACCAAGCAACAAAGTTTAGACAGTGATTTCCAAAGTCTATAGCCTGGGTACCATTCGGATTTTTGCTCCGCAACGCTCGATAAAATCATCCGGATTTTCGCTCCGCAACACTCAAATTTTTTAGAGCATTGCGGAGCAAAACTCTGGATGGTACCCAGGCTACAAAGTTTAGACACTAATTTCCAAATTTTGGACAGTAAAACTCCAGTCTTTGTCAAGGAATGAGCAATCCACTGCTTCTGTGATGTCACGTTATGCAGATGACACACGTGAGTCAGTGAGCAGTGGATCATAGTTTGCAAAAAGTCCAATTTCTACGGAATATACAGTTTAAGGCCACACCAATTTAATTTCTTGGTTAACGGATTTGCCCGCTTCTTTTTTTTCTGATTTGCCAAAGAAAATAAAAAATTCAGAATCAACTGCAAAATGCTCATATTTTGCCCTGAACAGTTGAAAACAGTCCTTTTTTCCTAGTTGTTACAGTTATTCCATCTTTCAATGCAATGGTATCATTAAAAGTTCAAAATTTCATTGTTTAAATTTTGAACCAGTCTGGTGCGTTGACTTCATGGCTCCTATCGTACCATTTTGGGCCATAATAGGATGCCTAGGCCTGTTTTTATTTTTTTTCGCCCGCCCGCTCCATTATTTTTCTAGAAAAATCCGTTAACCAAGAAATTAAATTGGTGTGGCCTAAACTTGCTTTGTATTGACTTCTACCAAGTAGACATGCACAGATGTGCCTTCAATATAAGACTACAAATTCTGCTGACAACTATTCATTTTTACATATCAACAGTACGTGTTTTACTGTATTTTTGTATAAACAAGGATTGTTATCATGCCTCTTTCTCTCGGCAAGCTTTGACTATTAACTACAGAGAAAAGGAATCCTTATAAATGGTATTACGGAAAGAAAACAGTACCCGGTATTCTTCTGACTATGTATATAAACATTACATGTCCCCAGGGCTATTTTTTATAACTCACTACACGGAGACATTAGCGTAGATTTGTGACAGTCTAGCTGGAGATATTTTAGACCTTTGTAAATTTGTTTTTTATATACATCATGTAAACCAGAATTTTGTGCCTATCTTTGCTATCTTTAAATAACTACCAGTAATGAAAAGAATTATTGTATGCAGGAATCAACCTATGACAGGAAGAAAAAAATGTTCAGTTGATTGTGATGTATCGGGATGTAGGGAGTTTTTTTCTAATGTGTGCTTCTCCTTTTCCAGTGGTTCTCATTGGTCAAACCGATAATTTCCATGCTATCATTGGCTGAACTGCTAATTGTGATTGACAGCCAGGATCAGTCTATTTTTAACAGTACCCATCATAATATACAATGTTGCTGACTGTGTAACATTTTTTTTGTGAGGTTGTACTTGAAGTTGTTACCTTTGTCCAATACAAAAACCAGATTCTGGATCAAACTAGAGAAATGCAAAATTTTAAACAAAAATGCAAATAAATTTGATTCACACTCTCATTGGTCACATTGCTGATTACCATGCCATTATTGGTTGAACTGATAATAACCTTTATTGTACTCTCATTGGTCACATTGCTGATTACCATGCCATCATTGGTTGAACTGATAATAACCTTAAAGTTTATTGTACTCTCATTGGTCACATTGCTGATTACCATGATTATCCCATCATTGGTTGAACTGATAATAACCTTTATTGTACATTCATGCCCTATCGGGCTAAGTACAGGTGAACAGATGAAAAAGGTAATATACAAGTTTGTAGTACAAACAGCTCTAAAACTATACACTAATACAGAGGTTCGACTTCTTCTTGTTTCTTTGTGATGTTAAAAATATAATTTGAAATGGGTTTGTTTAACAGAATGATCAAATTAAGAAAGATAAATTTTTCAATATTAACTGCTACTCGTGACGGACAGTAACATTGGACATTTTTTTTTGTGTCAACTTTTGGTTACATACATGTAAGATTGCTGTGTGTACGGAAAGGGGGTCAAATTCCTCGAGCGAAATGTTTTGTATTGGATAATTGTACAGTTCTATGATTGGAGATAGATCGACCTTGCCTCTTAAGATGGCAGGAAACTGGAATCCCATTTAGAATCAAGTGCACCGTTGATTTTGACTCTCAAATGGTCTTTTTTTTTTAATCTATTATTTGTATCATCCCAATAAATAAATGCATTTAGGCCACACCGCCTTAATTTTATGGATGACATCCACGCGCTCATTGATTTTCGCCTGTTCTCAAAAAAAAAATATATATATATATATATCACGTCCTCCGAGGCTCTAGCCTGGCTCTAGGCCTGGGTAGTCCATGGTAGTTAGCGACAATACGGAGCCAGTGATAACTCTGGAGGACGGCACCCGGCTACCGAAGCTCCACGACTCAAGAACTCAGACAGTACATACGAACAGTGTCGACATAAATTCCGCAACAAGCCAGCATGTGCCGGCTTGTCGTATACGTCGCTATGTATTACCACAAATTCACAATACCAGCTTTCTATTGCTGTGGTTTAGTAGCATTTTTATTTTTGGCCAGAATTTTTTTTTATTCCCCCGCGCGCACTAGTTTGGGGGTCTTCAGAGGATGTCATCCATAAAATTAAATCGGTGTGGCCTTACTGTATGGCAACTACTAAAGTCAACTTATGCTTCTCTTTTGGACGTGTACTTTAATTTCTTTTTACATTTAGTATCAGTGTCATATTTTAGGTCTGTCAAATGTTGAATGTTGTCATATTAGTCCAATGTATCTTGTCAACACCCTTAGGCCACACCAATTTAATTTGTTGGTTCTCGGATTCGCCTCTTCATTTTGTTCTGATTTGCAAACAAAAGAATATTCTGGTTCTGAATCAACTCAAATATGCTCATATTTTGCCCCCCACAATTGAGGAAAGTCCTTTTCATCCTGTTGTTACAGTTTTTCCATTCACCAATGCAGTGGTATCATTAAAAGCTCAAAATTCATAGTTTAAATAATTATTAACCCAGCCTGGTGTGTTGACTTCATGGCTCCTATCGTACCATTTTGGGCTATAATAGGATGCCTAGACCTGTTTTTATTTTTAGTTTTTTCGCCCTCCCGCTCCATTATTTTTCTAGAAAAATCCTTTAACCAAGAAATTGAATTGGTGAGGCCTAAAGCCAGCACCACACTGTCAATGACCTTCAGCCATTTTTTAATGTCCAGAAGGTCACGTAATTGCAAGATCACCAGAGAGACAAGTATATTTTTGGCCTGAAAATTGAACTGGGGACTTTGGTGACCTGCCAACACTGAAAACTGCACAGTGGATAGAGAGGCTCTCTGGACACTGGCCATACTGGTTCCAAAAATGTCTTTTTACTTTAGGCCACAGCAAGTAATTTTATGGATGACATCAGCGCACGCATTAATTAGGCCTGATTTTGGCCAACAAGAAATTTTGTTGCTTTCGAACAGTGGTCAATATGCTGAAAATGGGCAAAGATGTCTGTTGCCATGCCGTAAGGTAGATGGCAGATAATTATAAATGAAGAGAGGAGACAAGAAAAGGCTCTGATTTAATGTTTTGTTTCTTAACTTTGATGCAGTAATATGTGATGCTGGCTGTGTATATGTGATGTTCCTACTGAATCAAAACCATTTGTACAATGATTGAGTCAAAATTCTAAATTGTAGGAACCTTGTTTTTTTGCCTGCTCGCATTAGATCTGGAGTCTGCGGAGGATGTCATCCATAAAAGTTACTTGCTGTGGCCTTAAAAAGAGCCTGCAGGCTCGTTGGACAAGCTATTTTTCTGCTGTGTGACACTGGCTTCGTTGGACAAGCTATTTTTCTGCTGTGTGACACAAGCTATTTTTCTGCTGTGTGACACTGGCTTCGAAGTTTAGGCCACAGCAAGTAACTTTTATGGATGACATCCTCCGCAGACTCCAAATATAATGTGAGCGGGCGAAAAAAAACAAAGCAAGCCTAAAAAAACAAGGTTCCTACAATTTTAGATTTTGACTCAATCATTGTACAAATGGTTTTGATTCAGTGGGAATATCGCATATATACTGTTGACTTCATGGCTCATATTGTAACATTTCCGGCCTTCATGGGGTGCCTTGGCCTGTATTTTTTTTTTTATTTAATTTGCCCTGTCGCTCCTGATTTTTTCTGAAGAAATCCGAGAAACAACAAATTAAATTGGTGTGGCCTAAGTATGTCTTGTTGGACTGTACATGTATTTGCAAGTGCCTAAGCCAGACCCTAGCTTATGCTGCTAAAACAAGGACATTGTTGACAATGTTAAACATAATACAATCTACTTTTGTGGCATTTTTACATATCTGACTTGAGCAGCTTGATTGGTTTTCCACTTCTTGTGCATTCTAATACTGTAAATTGTGAAACGTTTGTGGTGTTGTTTTTTTCACAGTGTCGTCTTAACACAAAATCATGACACCACAAATTAAGATGTTTTTTGTATTTCTATCGCATATTTTTATCGTTTCTACGGAATTGTTTCAAACGTGTATAAAATGACCTCTTTTTCCTCATATTGGAAAATAAAAATATGTATAACGTATAAAAGTTTTTTTTTTTTGCACACACAGATGTCATCCATGTACGCACCTTTAGCCATTCTTTAAAGCATTTGTTCTTACTCGCCACTTCGGCAGAAAAAGAGAGAAAAGGAAAATCATCATAAAAGGGCATACCCTCAAGCAAACGACCGGCTTTGGCTATCTGGGCAGTAAGCTGTCATCTAACAACCTCATTGACGAGGAAATTGACAACAGGATTGCAAAGTTTACTAAAAACTTATGCTCACTGTACCCTCTCCTAAAGGAAAAAAGTATCCCTAAAGACGTTAAGATCTGCATCTACACTACTATATTAAGACCAGTCTTATTATACGGTAGTGAAACCTGGACTCTCTCTCAGAGACTCAAAAGCAAAATTCAAGCTACGGAAATGAGAGTACTGCGCCTAATCTACGGAGTTACCTTAAGGGACAAAGTGAGAAATGATATAATAAGGAGCTCTTTCTCAGTGGAATCCATTCTGAACATCATAGAAAGAAACCAGCTGAGATGGTTTGGGCATGTACTGAGAATGCCAGAGGGCAGGGATACAAACAGGATATACAACTGGAAACCAAAGAGAGAAGACCACCTGGCAGGCCAAGAAAGAGATGGGAAGATCAGATCAGAGAGATCACACAGAGAGAACAGAGGGACTTCGAGGAAGTGAAGAATCTGACTCAAGACAGGGTAGCATGGAGGAACCTGACCCAGAGGCTGACAACTGACAGACCAGAAGGTCTACAGGCGTCCGGGTGAGCAGGTGAGCAGATGTCATCCATATAACCTACATATGTAATACATGCAGAATCAGGGGTGCCAGAGTATACAGTGCAATTTCATGGAATACAGTACAATCGAATAGTATACAGTGCAATTTTACGGAACAGTGCAGTCGTATTTACATATAACATACAGTGCAATTTTACTAGTAATTTTACTAGTAAAATTGCACTGTGTACTAGTAAAATTACGCTCTAAAATTGCACTGTAAAATTCCTTAAACTAAAATTGCTCTATATTCCTTAAAATTGCACTACATTCCGTAAAATTGCACTATATTCCGTAAAGTTGCACTGTATTCCGTACAAATTGCACTGTATTCCGTAAAATTGCACTGTATTCCGTAAAATTGCACTGTATTCCGTAAAATTGCACTGTATTCCGTAAAATTGCCCTGTATTCCGTAAACTTGCCCTGTATTCCGTAAAATTGCACTGTATACTCTTGCACCCCTGAGCTTGACTTCAGGGGGTGAATTAGCCATTGAACAACTGCCAGAATGTTAAGACGTCTTTAATTACTTCCTGGATTGGAGTTGATGTATTGTGCCAAAAGGGTTTGTGTAATTACAGGGCACCAGAGCGTTCTAAAAGGTTCCTGGAAGACAGACAATACCTGCCAATGTCTCGATAGTCCAGCTACCTTCTGGCCAATACAAACTCTTTATCCGTAAACTAGCTACAAGTCCTTCTTGTAGCTGCGGGTTCCGAAGCGAAAGCACTCCGCATTTTTGGCGACGTCTCAGGGAGGAGCCTAATCGCACAGTATTGTGTGCAGTTTGCAAGAATTCTAGGAATGGTACAGGCATTTTGTCCACAGGAATGGAATGTCCACAGGCATGTCTCTGACCCACATCTATGCCCACATTCCTGCAAACCCTTGGGAAGACCTCTGCCCCAGATGGCCCTACTTTTTGTGACCCCGGGGCTCGTTCACTATACACTCAGAGGAGGAGTGCACTGTCTAGACTTAACAGGAACCAAGTCTTCCTCAAAATCATTAAATGATGGCAGTGCCATGCAAACAATAACCCTAACAGCAACCACCGTCGCCATGGCAATGTATGTTTTCATTGCCAGTCGTAAGGCCACAGCAAGTAATTTTTATGGTTGACATCAGCTCTCGCATTAATTTTCGCCTGATATTGCAAAAAAAAAAACAAGTCAGAACTTTTGTTGCCTTCTGACAGTGGCCAAAATGGGCAAAGATGTCTGTTGCCATGCCGGAGGGTGGATGGCAGATAACTATGAAGAGTGGAGACAAGAAAAGGCTCTGATTTGTTGTTTAACCTTTTACTTTGACGCAGTGATGCATTTATTTCCTTTATATATATTATGTATCTGTATCGATATAGCCGGTATAATCGCCTTGCGGCGTAACACACCAGCTTTATCACACACATATGATGTTCACTAAATCAAAACGATTTGTACAATGATTTAAAACTTTTATTTTTCAGTGACGAATATATAGATGCTGTAATAGTTGGTCGTAAACGTAGCACCATATAGGTATTATTTCTTGTTTAACAAGGTTTTATGATGTTAAATTTGAAAATATGGGAACCTTGTTTTTTCTTCGCCCTAAGGCTACAGCAAGTAAATTTTATGGATGACATCCTCCGCAGATTCCAAATCTAATGCGAGCGGGCGAAAAAAAACAAGACGGGCCGAAAAAAACAAGGTTCCTACAATTTAAAATTTTGACTCAATCATTGTACAAATGGTGTTAATTCAGTAGGAACATCACATATACACAGCCACCATCACATATCACTGCATCAAAGTAAGAAACAAAACATTAATTAATTAAAAAATCAGAGCCTTTTCTTGTCTCCTCTCTTCATAGTTATCTGCCATCCACCTTCCGACATGGCAACAGACATCTTTGCCCATTTTGGCAACTATATAAATTTTTGAATGTGTGGGTCATTGCGCACGACTTAGGTGCAACGTGACCCAAAAATGGAAAAAAAAAACGCCTGAGTGTGTTGGTCCACTCTACCTCCATGCCAGATTTCAAGTCATTGGACTAAAAAATGACAGAGTTGAATCCATTTCACGGAATGGCAGAAGAAGAAACACGAGAGAACACAATATATTTCATCCATACCATGTGATATGGACTGCATATAAAAACGTATGTTTCAAATAACGTAGGATGAAACACACGGTTATGCACATCAAATCCCCGTTTGCTACACCTAGTTTCATGCTTCAAAGGCCAGGGCTGGATATAGAACATTGATTTGCCAACTGGAGCGAGATAGTTCTGGAGTCATCCAGTTACATGAATGACCTGGATTTTTTGGCGACGTCTCAGGGAGGAGCCTAATGGTACAGTTTTGTGTGCAGTTTGCAAGAATTCTAGGAATTGTACAGGCATTTTGTCCACAGGCATGCGGAATGTCCACAGGCATTTCTCTGACCCACATCTATGCCCACATTCCTGGAACCCTTGGGAAGACCTGTCTTCCCCAGATGGCCCTACTTTCTGTGACCCCGGGGCTCGTTCACTATACACTCAGGAGAGGAGTGTACTGTATCTGTCTAAACTTAACAGGTGCCAAGTCTTCCTCAAAATCATGAAATGATGGCAGTGCCATGCAAACAATAACTCTAACAGCAACCACCGTCGCCATGGCAATGTATGTTTTCAATGTATGTGTCTTAGATAAACACACTTCAAAGTAGTTCAAAGTCTTTGATTTTTTTACAACACTACAGAGGCAATATTTTGCTTCAATCAATCAATCAATCAAAAATGGTTTATTGCTAAAAATCACGAACATTGCAGCAGAAAGCTGAATTGCGTTGAAAGATGTACAATCATTTTAAAAACGTTAACGACTACACAATCTCGGAGTCCAATTGTCGTAGTAGAATCGAACATTGGATGATATTTACACGATATGACGTACATTTAGCTTGGGCCATGTTGATTTGATTATATGGATGACATCTGCGCGCGCATGAATTTTCGGCCGTTTCAAAAAAAAAGTTTTCAACCATACTGTAAATCGTACAAAACAGTTGCAAAATGAGCAAAAATATACCGTAAGTTACAAAAAAAAAAACCAATGTCGTAGAATGCCAAAATCAAACGAAAAAAGACGAAATTGCAAAGAAATGAACTTGAAGACTAGATTATTCGCCAAACCATATTCTGTCCCATTTGTTCAACCTTCATGACCACGTAGATTTCATAATGAAAAGAACTTTTTTTTTTTGCAAAACTTTTTTTTTTATTCGCACGCCCGCATCAGTTTTGGGGTTCCCGGAGGATGTCATCCATATAATCAAATCAACATGGCCTTAGTGAAATTCAAATTTTGCTCATCTCATTCACATTTGTACTTAACATATAAAAATTACATTAAACTATTTCTTGTCAAAATTGCACAAGATATATCAGAGACATTTAGTAATTTACAGAGTAAGAGCAAAATCATTTCGTAAAAATAGACCAATTTTTCAAGACAAATCTTGAACCGAATGATAGCTGTAAATTAAAGTGGAACTACATGTGCAACTATCTTTCCATTTTCAACAAGCTAAAAAGATAACATTTCCATAATACCCGAACTATTTTATGTGCATAAGGCCATGTTGATTTGATTATATGGATGACATCCTCCGGGAGACCCAAAACTGATACGCGCGTGCGAAAAAATTTGCAAAAAAAAAGTTATTTTCATTATGAAATCTACGTGGTCATGAGGGTTGAGCAAATGGCACAGAATATGGTTTGGCGAATAATCTAGTCTTCAAGTTCATTTCTTTACAATTTCGTCTTTTTTCGTTTGATTTTGACATTCTACGATATTGGTATAGTTTTTATCAAATTTTTTGGTAACTTATGGTATATTTTTGCTCATTTTGCAACTGTTTTGTACGATTTACAGTATGGTTGAAAACTTTTTTTTTTTGGAAACGGCCGAAAATCCATGCGCGCGCGGATGTCATCCATATAATCAAATCAACATGGCCTAATTGTATTTCTAGCTATTACGTGATTATGTCTCAAGTAGGTGTGACAGATTTGTCTGATAATTTTTGCCTAAACACCAGCGATACACGTAAGGTAAATGTCATAAAAGTTTCCTCAAATACCAAATGCCAACAACAACCATTAGGCCACAACAAGTAAAGTTTATGGATGACATCAGCATTGATTTTCGCCTGATTTTGAAAACAAATGTTGTCCTCTGACAGTTGTCAACAAGCTGAAATTAGGCAAAGATGTCTGTTGCCATTCCGGAACGTGGATGGCAGATAACTATGAAAAGAGGAGACAGGACAAGGCTCTGATTAAATGTTTTGTCTTTTACTTTGATGTATTTAATTCCGTTTATATATATATGAAGGTTGCTGTGTATATGTGATGTTCCCACTTTCGATCAATTTGTACAATGATTGAAAACTTTTATTTTTCAAAGTTGTTTCAGTGAGGAATGGATGTTGTAATAGCTGGCAGTAAACTTAGCACAATATAGGTATCATTTCTTGTTCAACAAGGTTTATGATGTCAAAATTTGAGAATGTAGGAATATTAATTTTTTGGGGGCCCGCCTTTTTTTTCGCCCTATCGCATTAGATTTGGAGTCTGCGGAGGATGTCATCCATAAAATTTACTTGATGTGGCCTCACCACACTTACTTGGCATTTCTCGTCGTTTTTATGTTTACCGAAGGAAAACATATTGTTTTTACTCAGTTTCTTCCTCTTCTTTTTCTCCAAACAGTGACCTATGACCTGACCAATGACATGATTTCTTGACGTCTGTCACCATGGTGACTGGTGTTGGGTTACATAATGTTGCAATTTCATGGTCTGCTCTGCTCCTGTTACCATATACATGTACTAGTAGTACATGTACTATGTGAATGTCTTTGAGCAAAAATTAACAGAACAGACCATGTCTGGAATGTAAACATTATGCATTTGCTTTGCAAATGTTACTTCTCTAGTTAAATACCGCTTTTTGTGAAGAACATGGAAGAGAATCAACACGTTGCCTTGATTTATTCCAAGTCCAGCGAACCGAGGTCAACTGCTTCACTTCAGACACTGCGTTGTCCCAAGGGAGGTAAACACGGCTCTTGGAAGATGGAAGTTCTGACTAATAAGGTTAAGGAAATCATGTAGACAGTACATTAAGCGACGGTCACAACCCACCGTACGTGCTTCTGCGTGCTGTCTCCGTGCAAAAACGTGGGCAAACGCAGGGCATCCGTGCGTGGTGAGTACTGCCTCCGTACGGAATCCTGCGGATTGGGAGCACGCAGACACGTCGTAGAACTTTAAGTGCATGTAAAACTTTTTCTACGTGCGGTCTGCGGATTCACCACCCGTGCGTGCGAGTACGAGCGACGCGCGTGCCCCGTACGTGCCGTACGGAAGAAGCACGTGTGAGTACGGCCTCCTTACGGTAAAGTTGCAATCGCACAGAGATCGTACGTTGTAAGCACGTACAACTCACTTACCACTTGCTCAGCGTACGATGCACGCAACAGCTCACGACCAGACTTGGCGTGCAGACCACACTCTTACACTTTGTGCAACCGTGCGAGTGACGTGCGAGTGACGTGCGTCGACGCCACTCCTTCTCCACGTTTTCAGAAAAAACGTAGCAGACGTAGCCTCCAAAAAAAAATACGGAGAAAAAGCACGTACGGCGGGTTGTGACCGTCGCTTAAAGCACTACACTTCACCACGCTTGACTGGCATAGATGCCACTGACCTCACGTAGAGGTAAATAACCATAAGTAATATAATCTCTAGATGTTCACAATATCCACGCAGGTTGACTTATAAGAACAACGCAAGCAGCTGCAGGCTATGTGAATAACAAAATGAAACGTGAAATTGGTGATTTCATATCTTGGTGAAATTTTCATACATTCGTGAGTTTTTGTCCATTTCCCTGCTTTATTGGTCATTTTGAATTTCAATGATATTTTTAGGTATCAATGATATTTTTATAGATGACCTCAGCGCGCGCATTTATTTTTGCCTGATTTGGAAAAAAACAAGAAATTTTGTAACCCCTGACAGTGGTCAACATACCGAAAATGGGCAAAGATGTCTGTTGTCATGGCAGACCGTGGATGGCAGATAACTATGGCGAGCAGACAAGACAAGGCTCTGATTTAATGTTTTGTTTTTTATTTTGATGCAGTGATGTATTTCATTCCTTTCATGTGATGGTAGCTGTGTATATGTGATGATCCCACTGAATCAAAACTATTTATACAATGACTGAAAACTTTTATCTTTAAAAGTTTTTTTTTTATATTCCAACATGTAAAAAATCACAAGACGTGGTGACAGCACACTCAAGTTTTTTTAAAACTTACATTAATGCCTCCACCAACACAGGGGACCATACAATACTCATTTTCACCTGAGCGAAGTGAGGAAAGTCGTGTAAAGTGCCTTTCCCAAGGGCACAAGATCGGTGGCATGTCAGGACTCGAACACAGGACCTCTTGGTTCCGAGTCGAGCGCTCTGCCGCTACGCCACACGACCCCACTCAAAGTTGTTTCAGTGACAAATGGATGTTGTGCTAGTTGACAGTAAGCTAAGCACAATATATTTATCATTTCTTGTTTAACAAGGTTTATGATGTCAAAATTTGGAAATGTAAGAATCTCGTTTTTCTTTGCTCGTCTTGGTTTTTTTTTTGGATATTTGAACTCTGTGGAGGATGTCATCCATAAAATTTACTTGCTGTAGCCTAAATAATCAATATTGGTTGGGGTCTGGATAAAGCCAATTCCTGTGCTTCTGACGCATGGAGGGAAGGACGCTTTCTTGACCATGTACCGAGCTGGTTTGGAAAGAAAGCAAGCTGAGAATATCTTGTGGTTGCGCTACTTGTCTGGCCACAAGACCGCGCTAACTGTGATATTACTGCTGGCTGAGTGTATAACTGTCGTTATTTGTTGTCTCTAATTAATAACTCTCACAATGTTAATAAGTTTACTTGCCTTGTAGTTCTAAGTTTATTCATTTGTTTCTCAAATTGTACTATGTGATTTGATTACTTTTTGTATTGTTTTGTCATTTTATTGGTATGGCGGCCGGCTTTGAAAAGGTGTTTCATGTCAGAAACACCTGTTTCGCCATGCCATCCACAGTGCATTTTGTACGTGGTAAAACTTAATAAGTAAATAAATAAATCTACTATTATAGCAGAAGCTCTTACACGCGCCAAAGTCGGGGATAACTTCGTAATTTCATGTCCTTAACTCACCTTCGAGCATGAGATGTGCGCGTGTGCTGTCCTCAGAGTGCCCTTTATAAAGCCGTCAAGGCCAATACGACTAAAAGGATCCTAATTATATTAATGATACAAACCCGAACAACGTAGGCTTTGAAAGGAAACCCTTTCTGCCTGGTCTCTTGTTGAGCCATTATTGACTGTAAGAACGCCTGAGGGTTAACAGACGTTGTGAAGGTGTTTCTAAGGCAGTGATTGCGTGCACGATTTGAGACAAGGAAGAAGCATTCATTATATAAAAGAAACGGCACACAGCTGCCAGTTGAATGACTGGGACACTTTAGAAAATCTTTCCTCATGTAGAGCAACCAAAGCTCTTCAGACGCTATTGAGACTTTATGAAAAACTTAAACTGTTCTCCAACTCAAAATTTGAATTTTCAACTGAATCACTCAGTCTTCCTCAGCTATCTGACCCAAATGCTGTGGACACGTGATTTTCCCCACGTGTGACGTCAACAAAGGGTCAAAGGTTGTCTGAAGTCAATATCGCCCCCCGTCCCGGTTGAACGATGGTTGAAGTGCCCTGATGTATATGGCCTCTTTTATGCCTCTCTTGAAGTAATCCTGTTCGGTATCCAAGATTCTGACCCCCTCCAGATCCACTGTGTGTCCCGGTGATTCTATGTGGATGTGCAAGATGCATATTCAAACGTACGATATTTACGTATCTACACATATGCGTGGTTACAGGGTTGTGTAAAAAGAGTCTCTTTATTCAGAAAACCACAATGTCTTCAACTCTAAGAAAAGCCCAGCAGAGTAAAATTTCATGTCATTAGCCCTTATCCTTCAAAACTTCAAACCTCTACACTAACAGTGCCTTTGATGCTTTGAAACACGATTCATTTCGTTTGTGAAATGTGAGCCATTACCACAGTAAAGTCACTCACTGGCCCATTTACGCGAGGGTTCTCAAATTTGTGCTTTGACAAATTTTCCCTCTCACTCTTTCATCTGTGCAGCTTTGGGAAAGTAATCTCTCTTAATGGCTTCGGATGATCCAGTTCCTGGTTATAACACTAGAACATACTTTCATGTCTTGCGGTAAACTTCATAGGATTTATATAATCAGAGAGAAGGCAAATTGTACGGGCAGAACAGTATTGGGTCAAACTACGGGTAGGATTTTTTGGCCTGCATTTTTTTCTGTACATGTCAATAGTTCTTGTGGTAATCCGGTCACTTGTTCCGCTTATTTGTTTGTTTGTTTGTTTGTTCGTCCACCGAGGCTCTGGCCTGGCTCTAGACCTGGGTAGTCCATGGAAGTTAGCGACTATACGAAGCCGGGCACCCAGGCTACCGAAGTTCCACGACTCAAGAACTCAGTACATATGTACAGTGCCGATTTATAAATTCCGCAAAAGGCCAGCATGTGTCGGCTTGTCGTGTACGTCTCTTAGTACTGCCGCAAATTCACAATACCAGCTTTGTATTCCATTTTTATTTTTGGCCAAATTTTTTTATTCGCCCGCGCGCACTAGTTTGGGGGTCTTCAGAGGATGTCATCCATAAAATTAAGACGGTGAGGCCTAATCTAGAACAAGACTGGCAATGAAAACATACATTGGCATGGCGACGGTGGTTGCTGTTAGGGTTATTGTTTGCATGGCACTGCCATCGTTTCATGATTTTGAGCAAGACAGATACAGTGCACTCCTCCCCCGAGTGTATAGTGAACGCGCCCCGGGGTCACAGAAAGTAGGGCCATCCATGGCAGACAGGTCTTCCCAAGGGTTTCCGGGAATGTTGGCATTGATGTGGGTCAGGGAAATGCCTGTGGACATTCCATTCCTGTGGACAAAATGCCTGCACCATTCCTAGAATTCTTGCAAACTGCACACAATACTGTACCATTAGGCTCCTCCCTGAGACGTTGCCAAAAAAAAAACACTCCGATCCATCCAGAACCCAGTAGACCGTGCCACGCGCCTATACTTGAAGACCAGGCAAATTTGACGTCGGGATGGATGTCAAGGTTGAAACTAATTCAGGCACATCAGTGAATCTATCCGTCAATGCACGTTCAAATCCTGCTCTAACACGTCGCTAGAGAGGACATCCTCGTTCTTCGCAAATTAGATAGCCGGCAATCTCGGGAGGCGCCGCCGGTGATTAGGCACGCTCTCGCCGCCTGCGCGCGTCACAATCAAGCCCCACTATTTCCGCCAGATCTTATTTGATTTAACGTTACTGTATGTGTTTCCGCCTTCCAGCAGTCTGGCAGCGCTGGGTTTTTATGGGTTCACCACACCACGAAGTGGTGTGGTGAAACCATATTGCTTTTTCTGATGTTTCTTCTCCTTCTCCTCCTCCTTCTCCTCCTCCTGCCATATCTTTAAATGGATTCAGCTTCTTCATTTTAGGGCCTAAGGTCCTGAAATTTGGTATGGAGGTACAGTGGGCAAATACCCCTAGGCGTTTTTTAAATTATTGTGATACAGGCTTTTAGAATGGTTTTATTTGAGTTTTTTGGCTGTGTAATAGCTAATGTATTACTGTGTAAGTGTGCAGTGTTTACCACATTTGGACATGAGTCATCACAATGGCATGCAAGGCATCAACCAATAGGCATGCAGCTTTCCTCTATTCTCCTTGCTGATTGGCTGTTGGGATTTAACTGGTCTTAACTTCATTTACACCTGCACAGAGCCATGCCATACTGACAGTATGTCTGTATTCAAGTGTTTTGGTAGGTATTTTAAGCTTTCCTGCTCCAGCATTGGAATGCGGGCTATGAACGCTTCTTTTTATCTTGAAAATCAACAGTTTGCATTATGCAATCCTAACCAATAATGTAGGGAATAGCTATCCAACTGTTGTAGTCTTAGTTGTATGTTACTTCATACTATAGTTATATCATTGTAAAGCATTGTTTTCCCTTGTGTTTCTCATTCTTTCCCTGCCATGTGGTAAAATGTGGTGAACCCATCGCTATATTTGCTCCAAAGCAAATATTGGCCTTTCTAGTTATAGACGAGTCTCCGAGCGTTCGTGGGAATATGAATGAATGAATGAATGAATGAATGAATGAATGAATGAATGAATGAATGAATGAATGAATGAATGAATGAATGAATGAATGAATGAATGAATGAACGAACTTTATTGCTCGACAATCGTACATGGTACAATGTGTGGCAGTAATACAGCAATACTACAAAACTAAACTATCTTATTACATTTCTTACTACAAACTACTATCTGTACAGTATATGAGTTACAATGTGTTCATGTATTGATGATATGGTACCGGTCTCGCTTATGAAATAAAGTGTACAGAAATTGGCCTACGTAAGCAGATATGGTAGTTGACATGACAATAATTTATGGAATGTATCGTACTGTGTACCAGATAGGGTGAACTTTGTCTTAGTGGTAATAGTCTGTAACAATGTATCTCTTTCTTTTCTATACTCTCATTACATGTGGGACACAGTCTCTGAGTGGCTGGTGTGTTGTGGTGTCGACCTTTTTCGATTTGAAGACAATGCGCGCTGATTCTCAGTTTTGTTATGGTAGTTGCGAACGATTTATTATAAATTGATCACGGCGGTCTGTCACTACGGCATTCTTTCCCATCGCTATGCGCGTTCGAAAAGGTGTCGGGTTACAAGACGCTATTTTGGCCTGTTTTGGACTACCCGTAAAATATTTGAAAATAAACAAATAATATTTAGGCGTAAATTTCGTCAAATTAAAATGAAATTATCGTCTTAACATCCTTTAAATGTTAGCTTTCTATGTAAAATCACTGATTTTTTTAAATTTCGCTCAGAAAGACGATTATTTTCGGGTTTCCGGGCACAAGTCATGTCACGTTTTTAGGCAAACATCGTTCAAACCTGGCTACGTATATTACCCCAGATCCCCGATTTTTATATTTTTCGCAGACTAGGAATAAGATGAAAAATCGTGTTTTAGGGATTTTTTAATTTCTGATTTTAAGTCTAGTTTTTGTCGACATATTGTTGAAAAAATGGCATTTTTTGACATTTTTCTCACTAAATTACCCATAATTAAAAATTGAGGCCATTTTTCAAAAATCCCTAAAACACGATTTTCGGGTCAGACGTTACAGTCATTTTGAGCCGTAAATGGGGTATGTTTGACTCTCCATGTTTCCAGGTTTGAACGAGTTTTGGAGACATGTCATATCGCCAGAAAGTGTGCATTGTGTTATTCATACAGGCGCAAAGAATCATTACAGTATTCAAGGTCACTCAAGGATACGACAGTAGCTTCGTTACATGCTACATGTCCACCAAAAATAATAGCGGACATGTACTGTCCAGGAAACTGTTTGTATCTATAGAAAAGTGTTGTTTTTTATCTGTTGCAATGCACGGAGGCAGAAAGTCTTGTTTTGCCGCTTTATAGTAAATGACCGCGGGTGACCCCGAAATAGAACGCGGGTTCGATTCGAATTGCCCAGATCGAACACGATCGAACACAGTTCGGGTTCTATGACATGTGGGAACTTTGCAGCCCAGATTTTACCACCGTGGATGTGAGATAATCTTCCATGAGTGAGGCAGTACCGGATTTAGACCACGCTGACTTCATAACGTGGATGACATCCGCGCGCATCAATTTTCGTCCGTTTTCAAAAAGAAAATGTTTGCCAATATAATACTGTAGAACCTACAAATAGGCTGCAGAGTGAGCCAAAACAAATATCTAACTAGAGAAGTGACATTTGCAAAGCAACTGCATAATATTTACCTACGGACATGGTTTGCTCTGTTAATTCTTACTCGAACACATTAACATACATGTACTACTAGTATATGGTGACACGAGCAGAGTAGACCATGAAATTGCAACATTATGTAACCCAACACCAGTCACCATGGTGACAGACGTCAACAAATGATGTCATTGGTCAGGTCAGAGGTCACTGTTTGGAGAAGAAGAAGAGGAAGAAACGGAGCAAAAACGGAGCAAAAACAATGTTTTCCTTCGGTAAACATAACAACGGATGCTAGTGTCGTAGAGTTTTTATTATCGTGGGGGGGGGAGGGCAGTACTTAGCACCGAAAGATACCGGCGAGCTACCAGGCTAGTGGCCAAATGGCAAAATCTTGAATAAGATTCCTGCTGTATCTGTATAGCCGGTATAACCGCCCTTCGGCGTAACACACCAGCTTCTGTATCTGTATAGCCGGTATAACCGCCCTTCGGCGTAACACACCAGCTTCTGTATCTGTATAGCCGGTATAACCGCCCTTCAGCGTAACACACCAGCTTCGCAGGCACTCAGCGCGGCGGCAGCTGGCTATATCACACCGAAATACTTGTTACACCTAACCCTTGAATATCTAACTCTAAACATTGTTTAAAGCCATCTAATGACAATGCCCCTACTGTACTTGGTGACAGCGAGTTCCACTCTGCGATAGTTCTGGGAAAGAATGAGTTTTTTAACACCTCAATCCTTGGTTGATAACTCTGGTACTTGAAGGCATGACTATTTCTTGTTCTTTTCTGAGTTACATGTTTGTAATTGGTATTAGGTACTTTGTAGTTGGTACGTCCACCAGTTTATTAGTCATTTTGTACGTCATGCATAGTGATTGTGGGGAGAAACGTGTCAATTCAATTCAATTCTTTATTAAGATATCAAACATAACAGACAAACATGACATACAATGTTGCCTGAATGGCGTTGATATTAACCAGATAAAATGTCAAAAAATTATATATTAACAAAAACTATAAAAACATTACAGTAGGTGTACATCACAGATATTTAGAAGGTCCATTATCTTGTGCCAGACTCTATCTGTGCAGTCTGGTTATAGAGTCTGATTGACTGGTGAAGGAAAGAGTTCTGTAGTCTTTTTGTTCTGGCGGGGGGGGATAGAGATAGTGTTTTTGTTCCTGAGTGAACGACCGGTAGCTGTAGATCTGGAGAGAGGGATAAGGTCATGTAGGGGGATGGTCTTCTCGTAGCATCTGTGTGAAGAGTTTGACGGCAGCATCCTTGCTTGAGGTTGAACCGCGCGGACTAATAGTGGCCTAATAGCGTGAGCCTGATTTCTTAAAAGATTCCTAGAATCTTGTGAAAAGGACCGTGTCCTTGCTTGAGGTTGAACCGCGCGCGGACATGCAAATAACGTGGGTCGAATCGTTCAATCAAAAGATTCCTGCACGAATGTGGGGTTGAACGTACCCTTGATTGATGTCGAACAACATGGTCAAATAGCGTGGACCCAATTTTTCGTAAGGCCACAGCACGTAAGTTTTATGGATGACATCCTCCGAAGATTCAAAATCTAATGCGAGCGGGCGAAAAAAAACCAGGCCGGCCGAAAATTCAATTCAATTCTTTATTTCCATATCAAAATTGCAGACATACACTAATAAAATTTAAAAAAAAACAAGGTTCTTACAATTTAGAATTTTGACTCAATCATTGTACAAATGGTTTTGATTCAGTGAGAACATCACATATACACAGTCAACATCACATATCACTGCATCAAAGTAAGAAACAAAACATTAAATCAGAGGCTTTTCTTGTCTCCTCTCTTCACAGTTATCCGCCATCCACCTTCCGGCATGGCAACAGACATCTTTGCCTATTTTCGGCTTGTTGACCACTGTCAGAAGGCAACAAAATTTCTTGTTTTTTATTCCAAAATCAGTCGAAAATCAATGCGCGCGCTGATGTCATCCATAAAATTTACTTGCTGTGGCATAAGATGTAAAAATGATTGTGGAAAGGTACGTGTCCTTGCTTGAGGTTGAGCCGCAGGTCAAATGGGGTGGGCCCAATTTTTCTTGGAAGGTTCCCGCATGATTCTGGGGTGAGCGTGCTGATGATTGAGTTTTAACCACGTCGCCAAATGGCATCGCTGAGCGTTTGTGGAAGCGAACGTGTCCTTTCTTGAGGTTTGTTTTTATTCACATATATTTATTGAGTATTGGGCAAAAAGCCTCTCTCTCTTCTCTCTTTCTCTCTCTCTCTCTCTCTCGGGCAAAAAGCACAAGTTGGTTATATAGCACATTCTACTCAAGAACATGCAACGAGTATAGAACACATTGACAGGATACATGCATAATTACAAGGTGGATAAAACCAAGGTAAATACAAACAAGGCAAGTTGGTGATCTATCAATTACGAATCTGCCCGTACAGTTAAGTGTAAATGAAGTTTTGAACTACATCAAAAACATTACAGTGTTGTAGGTGTGAAAGTGATGTGAACCCTCGAAGTAGTATATAAGGAACATAGGGAACTGTCATTGAGATGCTGTAGCTCTACTATGTTGGAGAGAGATGATAACAGAGTACTTCTTTGACTGGAATAAAGTTTCTTGAGGTTGCACAACATGAAATCTTTAAGCACATCTTAAAGCTTGCGTAAAGGTACACGCGAGGGAACGAACTGCACCTTTACGCCTCATTTAAGTTGTGCTTACAGAATGGGTTTTGTGCAGTGATTGCTTTCTTTACTCTCAAGGCTCTGATTCTAATTTTTTCTAGCTCTAGGCGCTTTCTCTATGTGTGATACTCAATACCCACGATGTGTTAGAAGCTTGTAACAGTAAAAAGCACCACAAGCGTTAGACGTTGATAAACACCTGCTCATATTCCCCGTGGCTACCTGGATATTCGTCTGCTTCGTGAAGTAAGGCCACACCGTCTTAATTTTATGGATGACATCCGCGCGCGCAGTGATTTTCCCCTGTTCTCAAAAAGAAAAGATAACGCCCTCCCTCCGAGGCTCTGGCCTGGCTCTAGGCCTGGGTAGTCCATGGTAGTTAGCGACAATACGGAGCCGATGGTAACTCTGTAGGACGGCACCCAGGCTACCGAAGCTGCACGACTCAGGAACTCAGTACATGTATACGTACAGTGCCGATTCATAATTATAAATTCCACAAAAAGCCAGCACATGCCGGCTTGTCGTATACGTCGCTATGTACTGCTTCAAATTCACAATACCAGCTTTGTATTCCTGTGGTTTAGTAGCATTTTTATTTTTGGCCGGATTTTCTTTTATTCGCCCGCGCGCACTATTTTGTGGGTCTTCAGAGGATGTCATCCATGAAATTAAGGCTGTGTGGCCTAAGCGATTGATCATGGAAGCACATAGAGACCGCTGTTATCTTTATTCCAATCATGAACACATTTCATTTGCTTTTAAGGCTCTCGCTAAGAATTAGGGCGGCGGTTGCTGACGCCAGGGTTTCGATTCAACCAGCAGAAACGCAGGGAGGCAAGACGTGGACAAACTTAAAGTGCTCATGACACCAAAATATGACCTTATTTTTGACCTGATTGTTATTGACATAACTAGTATTCCCTGGCTAACAGACACATTTACAATAAATATGCACAGTTCTCCTGTTACATTTGAAATTCTAATGCCTTAACTTGGAAAGGTCAGCACAAGCCAGTCATGGTAGGCGATGTGCATTTTATTTTTGCATGTCTGTATTTTTTCCTGAGCTGACGTCACCCAGTGATGTCAGCTCAGGAAAAAGCACAGAAATGCAAAAATAAAACATAGAGATGCCCAAAATGGGCAATTGGGAAGATTGCTAGAGAGTCTCCAAAAATTCACGTTTAGAAGGCAACACGAGCTCAATTTCTTAGTCATCATAATTGAAACTTCCAGTGACTATATTGTATGCACACTTCTGATATTTGTATGAATTTTTAGGACTTTTTTTGGTGCCATTTAGTCTTTAAGTCAGGATAGCTAGTTTCTTTCACGCTTTGGACTTCGCGTAAATGTGATTTTAACACTATGTACACACTATCTGCACATTTTCTACACATCACCAAAACACCATCTACACATCATCTGTGTATTTTCTGCACACCATCTACACATTATCCATAAATCATTATCACCAATCTTTTTCCTCTTTACAGAGGTGCACGTGGGCAGTTTACAATGTTCATTATTCACGATTTGGACTGTCACACATCATCTATATATCATCTACACATAAGCTGCAAATCATCTGCACATCATCTTCCTCTTAACAGAGATGGACAGTTTATAATGTTCAATATTCACGATTCGAACTGTCACACATGATCTATACATCTGCAAATCATCTGCACATCATCTACACATCATCTGCACATCATCTTCCTCTTAACAGAGATGGACAGTTTATAATGTTCATTATTCACGATTTGGACTGTCACATATCATCTATATGTCATCTACACATCATCTGCAAATCATCTGCACACCATCTTCCTCTTTACAGAGATGGACACTTTATAATGTTCAATATTTACTATTTGGACTGTCACACATCATCTATATATCATCTACATATCATCTGAAAGTCATCTGCATATCATCATCCTCTTTACAGAGATAGACAGTTTAGAATGTTCAATATTCACGATTCCGACTGTCACACATCATCTACACATCATCTGCAAATCATCTGCACATCATCTTCCTCTTTTCAGAGATGGACAGTTTATAATGTTCATTATTCACGATTTGGACTGTCACATATCATCTATATGTCATCTACACATCTGCAAATCATCCACATATCATCTGCACATCATCTGCACATCATCTTCCTCTTAACAGAGATTGGCAATTTACAATGTTCAATATTTACGATTTGGACTGTCACACATCATCTATATATCATCTACACATCATCTACAAATCATCTGCATATCATCTTCCTCTTTACAGAGACGGACAGTTTATAATAAAGGGTTAATGCACTGCCCCGAGTTGTATATGGTGTCATAACTGCATGAGCAGCTGCCATAACCACCGAATAAACCACCGTGTGAGCGAAGCGAACGAGGTGGTTTATGAGGTGGTTATGGCAGCTGCCCATGCAGTTATGACACCATATACAACGAGGAAAAGGCAGTGCATTAAAATTATTATCATATAGCCTATCCAAACTGTCAATCAACACAATTCCTGTTTGAAATACAACAGCTTTAATATATATACATACATAAAAATACAATTCGAATATATTATACGCTTTAAACAAATATGGATAATTTCATTTAATGCAAATTGTAGTTTAAATGAAGCTAAACAGTTTATTGGACAGAAAAATGCTACAAAGGTTTACAGAAAGAGTCGCATGCCCCTATACCCTATAACATAATGGTATCAGCCATAACACGACATGTGCTGTTATTCCGCCATAACACCACATGTGCTGTTATCGGGAAATAACAGCACGGGTATCCGGGCCTCTGATTGGTCCACGCCGTCCGGCTATATGATAATGTTCAATATTGAATTTTACGGTTCGGACTGTCACATACATGTATTATCTGACATCATCTACATATCATCTACAAATCATCTGCAAATCATCTGCATATCATCTTAACATCATTATAATCATTCTTCTTCTTCTTCTTTACAGATATGGACAGTTTGCAATATCCATCCTCCTATCCTGTACTCGTACACAGTCCCTATAGAACCTCTAGTCACACCATCAGTTATCCTATGCAATCATATTTGCTGACGAATTAGGGCCAATAATAGCTGTTAATTATGATACAATATACTTGTGCATTTTCATTATATACGCCTCTGTCAAGCAAAACATAAGATCCATACAAAGATCTTCCAAACCACTATGAACAAGACTGGCAATGAAAACATACATTGCCATGGCGACGGTGGTTGCTGTAGGGTTAATGTTTACATGGCACTGCCATCATTTCATGATTTTGAGCAAGACAGATACAGTGCACTTCTCCCCCGAGTGTATAGTGAACGAGCCCCGGGGTCACAGAAACTAGGGCCATCCGTGGCAGACAGGTCTCCTGGGTCTTCCCAAGGGTTTCCAGGAATGTGGGCATAGATGTGGGTCAGAGAAATGCCTGTGGACATTCCATTCCTGTGGACAAAATGCCTGTACAATTCCTAGAACTCTTGCGAATTACACACAATACTGTACCATTAGGCTCCTCCCTGAGACGTCGCCAAAAAAGGAAAAGAAACTGAAGTGGTATGGCCACATGTCACGGCCATCTGGACTGGCCAGAAAAGGTATCCCGTGCTCTTATGCAGAGCGTAGGGTGGTGCCCATCTCCATTTCTGCAGCCCTTGGGCGACACACAGTTGTGCAGGGCACTACAGCAGGGGGCTAGTCCGCTGGTAGTGCTGTGTGTTTCACCTTCCCATACTCTTTCTCATATGTGCTGATTGCTAAGCAGAGACAGAAGTGTGTACCATTTTTAAAGTATGACCCGGCTGGGGTTTGAACTCACGACCTCCCGGTTACGTATACAAAGCGAGCACTCTACCAATTGAGCTATCGCACCGGTGGACTAGCCAAAACCACCATCCAATGAGCTGTACTTGGAGGAAGATGAAGCAAAAGGGCCGACAAAACATAAAAGCGAAACGTTAAACGATACTGAAAACCGACAAAGGTGGTGACAGATTGGTTGTCAGATCTTTCGCGGGGATCGTCTGTTAAGTAGACTAACGGATAGATTAAATGAGAGGCTTTGATTGGCCTCAATTGATGTTTTGAATCACGTAAGCACACGGCACGCTGACTATGATACTACCGCTGTTCCCCAAGAAGCGTGCAGAAGACAACTTGTTTCATAATCGAAACATACATAAGAGTGGTGACCTAGAAACATTTGATGGAATCAATTCCCCTACGCAGTTCAATGAATCGTTAGAAAAACATGGATTGTATAACGTTAGGCCACTCAAGGTAAACTTCATATGGGCATTCATATGGGCATTGATTTTTATTTTTGCCTGACGCAAGGTAACATTTTTTTTTCTATCATGTGCTAGTGTTAACAATAGCCTGGATGGTAACACTCCTGGCTAATCATTGGTTTACAGCAAAGTTTCAAAGTTCTAGCTACATGCAGAAGTCCTGGTGGTGGATGGAGAGAAGATGCCGGTGTACTCTTGTTTTGAATGACTGGAGGTTGTTGTCAGTGATCCGACCCACCACGTTGTCTGGGAGACTGTTCCAGATGTCAACTGAAGTATGTATAAAGAACACCGAGCAGATTATTATTGGAATGAGCAGAGCACTTTGGACTAATGCCTCTGACTATTTACAGCTTAGAGGTACATATCCAATCTTTTGTCACAAACTTCTCTGTTACATAGCGGATCATAATGACCCCCAGCGGGGGTCTTCACGCTTCGTTAAAAATTGAAAAATCTCAAGATTCATTCTAAAGATCTCAATATTTTAGACGAAATCTTCAGATCTTATAAGACAATCTTGAGATTGTTCATGACAATCTCCAGATCTTTCAGAAAATCTTGAGATGAAAACAAAAGGTCTCAAGATCTTTCCAAATGTTTTCAAAGTATCTTGAGATTTTTCCAAAGCATCTCGAGATGCTTTAAAAAATATCAAGATTGTTTAAAAGATCTCACGGTTTTTCAAGATTGCTTTAAAAATCTTGATATTTCTTAAAGCATCTCGAGATGCTATGGAAAAATCTCAAGATACTTTGAAAACATTTGGAAAGATCTTGAGACCTTTTCTTTTCATCTTAAGATTTTCTGTAAGATCTGGAGATTGTCATAAAAAATCTCAATATTGTCTCATAAGATCTCAAGATTTCGTCTAAAATATTGAGATTTTTCAATTTTTAACGAAGCGTGAAGACCCCCACTGGGGGTCATTATGATCCGCTATGTAACAGAGAAGTTTTTGACAAAATATTGGATATGTACCTCTAAGCTGTAAATGGTCAGAGGCATTAGTCCAAAGTGCTCTGCTCATTTCAATAATAATCTGCTCGCTGTTAAAGGTTCTGCCGGTGGCGTGAGTTCTAGAGACCGGCACAGTGAGGGCATGTTTTCCAGTGGAGAGACTGCTGCGGGTTGTGCGTCAAACAATTGCACAATGTTTACTTTCACATGGCCTATCCTAACAAACTACTTTTCTGTTCACACGACTTACTTCATTTATGTATTGTGACCAGCCCCTCCAACTCTGTCCTGTAACTTGCAACATAAAGTAACCCAACACCACAGGGTGTCTACTTCAGCACCAGTTACCATGGTGACAGACGTTTGATCCAGGTTATTGACCTTATCTGGGGAAGAAGATACTGAGCAAAAACAATATGTTTCCTTCCCTGAATGTTAAGGATAATGAGCTTTTAACCATTGATTGGTTCTTCATTAAAACAAACCCACGAAAACTATCAGTTATAACAATAAAAGAAAGCACCCTGAAAATAGTAAAGAAGTACTTACTCACAGCGTAATCAAACAAAGCAAGAATTCGGAGATCTCATACCTCCATGAAATATGTAGAGTTTATGTAAAATTGTTATTGGGAGGATTTGTCTCATTGTATATAGAAGTAAGGTCGTAATTAACAGTTTAATTAATGGTTTTCTAAACTCAAATTACAATAAAATTACAATATTTTGCGTGAGGAATTCTTATCCTTTGGCAATATTTCATTTCAACATGTCTTGAATGTTTATGCAAATGACCACAACATTAACATAATATATGCCTGTGATGTTAACCTTTAAGTAACTTACACATGTCAAAAGGTATAAAATTCCCATCATTCATTCATTAATAGATCGCAAAATTTTCACATCCACCAGGAGGCCAATATTTGACCTTGACCTTTCTCTTAAGACCTACCAACGTACCAAATATCATCACAATCCGTAAAGGCGTTCCGAAATTATGCTGACTACAAATGTGCGGAAACACAGACACACACACACACACAGACAGACACGCCAAAAACAATACCTCCATTTTTCATGGAGGTAATTACTCATTGTCACAGTCTGGAATAATCTGGGCCCTGATCTTCGTAATCTGGGAGTCCAAGCCAATCAGCTGTCCAACATTTCAGCTTTCAAGCGTCAACTTGTTAAAGTGTCATTTACCAGATTCAATCAGCACTTCATTCCTGACGCTCCGTGCTCTTGGTCGACCGCATGTGGGTGCGCCTCCTGTACGGCTTTAAGACGCCACTAGTATTAGTATGGTTTTTAACAACGTTCCAATGTAAATATTGTATTATTGATTGTTCGATATTGTATTATGTGTTTATTGTAATGTATTACTGTATTATTGTAATGTTTGGGAGGACAACTAGAAAAGGTGTATATTAACCTGTTTTGTCCTCCCATCCAGTTGTCTGGAAAATTCTAATAAATAAATAAATAAATAAATAAAAATAAATTGACAAGCAAAACGTATCATGACATGTAGCATCCACTACCTTTTCATTGGTGACGTAAACCCGTATACTAGTATTATCGTACAAAATATTCAGCAGCACTAATTACAGTTTGCGTACGATTACAGATTACATCTAGAGATGTAATTTGGTGAAATAATCAGCATCATCAACAGGTTGATGCTGGCAAAACCCTATTGAAGAAACGGAACGCTGCTGAGATTTCTCATCTGAAAAGCTATCAAGCCATGGAGAGGAAAGAAAAATGACATTTTGTAAATCGATAATCGTTAAATTGGCCGTGTGTGCATGCTTACACCGTGTACGTGATGAATGGGAGAGTCCCTCACAAGTAGAGCATCACTTCGTCTTCCGACATGCTTTGGTTCTCTCCTTGGTGCTGAAAACTGTGCTGTAGAACTCTCCCTCAAACAGTAAGGCCACACCAAGTAAATTGTATGGATGACGTCCTTTCGAGACCCTAAATCTAATGCGAGAGGGCGAAAAAAAACAAGAAGGGCCCTTTAAAACAAGATGCCTAGATTAGAAATATACTAAGAGACGACAAATGTTAGGACACAAATTGAATGAGATGACACAGTGTAACAAGCAAGAAGTCTTTTATTCATCATCAAAACAGCAATAAATCAAATGGAACAGCAGTTGTCGTCCTGTGCTTTGGGGAGATAGATGGAGCGGTCAGGATGTGGCAGCATGTACCAAACTGAATTCCTAAAGGAAGTCATGATTTCCTTGCTTGATGCTTCATAAGCTTTGGTCCGTACAAACCTACATGTATTTGCGGCGCTGTCGTGACTCTTTGGTCATAGTTACAGGAAGCGGAATTTCTTGGGTATTTTTTCTAGGAACAGGCCAAAATCAATGCGCGCCCGGACGTCATCCATAAAATTACTTGGTGTGGCCTTACAGTAGTATACTGTGGCGTCGGGTGGCGTAGTGGTAGATCATTCGACTGTGAACCGGGAGACCCGGGTTCGATCCCGAGTCGTACCCGGGACATGTCTGGACATGCGCCCGACGTTGTGTCCTTGGGAAAGGTACCTTACACGACTTTCCTCACTCCACCCAGGTGTGAATGGGTACCTAACTTCGGTTGGGGAAAGTCGTATTGAGGTCACCTTGTGGCGCCGAATGGCTGCCGTATAGACCCTTGCGACAGTTCCACAACAATGTGGAACAAACATGCACCATGTATCGTTATGTGTATTATTATGTGTATTATTACCATTTGTATCATCTGATTGTAAACCCTGCATCAATTGAGCACTATAAGGCTGCGATTGCACAGGTGATGTTTGGCCAATAAACAACTGGATATGATTTTGGAAACAGTCGGTGGTTTCAGGTAGCATCCACTACCTTTCGTCAGTGACACTAGAGAACTTGTGTTCTCACTGACTGTGGATACTAGCTGAAACGTCTGACCGTTTCCAAAATCATATCCAGTTGCTTGAGTACTAGTAACTGTTTTTATCTTGTATCTTATTATCTGGATGTCTAGCATTCACCGACGTAACTTTCTCTTTATGTTTTATTTTTTTCTCTGTTCCTAATTATTACACTGTAACATCTGTGTCCATAATATCACCAGGGTCCATAATATCGCCACCTTGAGAAAAAGTGTGCTTAAAGATATCTTAACTGCAACATACCCTAGGTATGTACATTTGAGGTGTGAAGGAGTTCAATTACCAAAAGTATGTTGCAGTAAAAATATCTTTAAGCACACTGTTTCTCAAGGTGGCGATATTATGGACCCTGGTGATATTATGGACACAGATGTTACTTTCAGGTATACGGTTTTCACTGTTATTTCTGTACTGTTAGCATCTCGTTACCGTTATGAAGCAAGTTTAAACTGTAATTTCCAGCACAAGAAATTGGACTCACCCAAATTTTCGACTGTACAACTCCAGTCTTTGTCAAGGAATGAGCTATCGTTACCGTTATGAAGGCATTTGCTTTTCGCTCCACTCCCGATTGTTATTACCGTGAAGATTGAGTTCTGTGCACACGTCCAGACCGTGAATGTTTTCTACCATGAAGTATGTCATGGCAGAATTGATATCACAGTTAGAAATCCCGATCGGAGCTTCTGTCGACAGTGATTTTTTTATTCTGTATTCCAACATGTAATCACAAGACGTGGTGACGGCACACTCAAGACTGTTCAACTTCTTTGAAGGGAGTATATTTTAATTGACATACAAACACCAATTCACCAATATAGTGGCGTCTGTGTGGTGTAGTGGATAGAACATCCGGCTGTTAAACAAGGAGACCCAGGTTCAATCCCCAGGGTTGGACCCAGACATGTCCGGACATGCACCCAGACGTTGTGCCCTTGGGAAAGGCACTTAACACGCATTTCCCACCTCAGTTAGAGGGATCCTGGGCCCTACTAGGGTTTGGGTTGGCGTTAGGAAGAGCATCCAGCCGTAAAAATCTTGCTTTAGCAAAAAGATTTGTACTTCGTGCAAGCACGTCAAACCCCCGGTTCGGGGGACAATGACGTTAAAATGGTTTTAAAAAATTGGATCCATTACCGTATTGCCCTGCCCTCTCTCTCTTTCTCTTTCTTTTTGTCGTTGAATGAATTCTACGCGAAACGCTTGAGCACGAAGCGTTTCTGGCATTACGTACATGTATTGATTTGTCCAGACAGAAGTGGCATGAATCAAAAGAACTAAGCTGAAATGCATAACATAACTTTACATTCGCGTGCTTCTGCATCACAAGGAGGTAGATTCGCGTGATCTGGTGACGACTTTCTAGAAAAATCAAAACTGCCAGAATGTCTCTGTTGTATCCAGGCCGCTGCTCTGGAACGGTTCTGGATGGTCTAATCAATCAATCAATCAATCAATCAATCAATCAATCAATCAATCAATCAATCAATCAATCAATCAACCAACCAACCAACCAATCAATCAATCAATCAATCAATCAATCAATCAATCAACCGATCAATCAATCAATCAATCAACCAATCAATCAAGCAATCAATCTATCAACCAATCAACCAATCAACCAATCAACCAATCAATCAATCAACCAATCAACCAATCAACCAATCAACCAATCAACCAATCAATCAACCAATCAATCAATCGATCAATCAAATGGTTTACTTGTGAAAACAAAACAAGACCTTGTAGCCATTGGCTAAATTGTGCCTTGCTGTACAATTTGATTTGACATATATGGCATAACACATTAGAATTGCTAAGTTATTCAATAATAAAATCCATGTCATTATACATTAAATACCTAAAAATAACAGTTTCAATTTAAACATTAAAACTAACAATTACAGACATATATGAAATACTAACACAATAATATACAAAGTAAAAAATAAGACTAGAGGACAGACTAACCACCCTAGAAGTATAATACACATTATTTGGAGGAATTGTTCAATATGTGGACCAGGTATGGTACTGGAGAGTTCTTATATCTGTTGGTCCTTTATTTAGTAGTTTTTAGCTTTTCAGAGTTCCTTGTCCAAGTGTATCTCGAACCGAGACTAGCGCAAATCTAAGTTCTTGGATGCACATAGTCTATCTAGTTCTATACCCGAATGGGTTAGAGGTAGGTTTAAAACCAGGCACGGTTCTGGGTGTCTAGGAGCGTACATTTGACATAACATAGAATTGCGGAATACGCGTGGACTATACATGTATATCCAGAACCGTGCATTTCTACATAGATGCCTGAGTGGGTCAGGGTTAGGATCAAAAACGGTTCTGGATAGTCTTCGCGTAGAATATAACATATTTAGGACCGCACCTAGTTGAGCATTGCTATAGATTTAGGCCACACCGACTTAATTTTATGGATGACATCCGCGCGCGCATTGATTTTGGCCTGTTCTCAAAAAAAAAAAAAGATCACGCCCTCCGAGGCTCTCGCCTTGGTAGCCCATGGCAGTTAGCGACGGAGCTGGACGTAACTGTGGAGAATGGCACCCAGGCTGCCGAAGCTCCACGACTCAAGAACTCAGTGCGTACAGTGCCAATTCATAAATTCCGCAAAAAGCCATAATGTGCCGGCTTGTCGTATACGTCGCTATGTACTGCCGCAAATCCACAATACCAGCTTTGCTTTCCTGTGGTTTAGTAGCATTTTTATTTTTTGGCCTGAATTTTTTTATTTTTTTTTATTCGCCCACGCGCACTAGTTTGGGGGTCTTCAGAGGACGTCATCCATAAAATTGCCTAAAGCACAATTTTGGATATTGTAAATATCATTGTCACTTGGCGGCATTTCCAGCCACTTCCTGCACTATATCTTTTCTTAGTACTTGTTTACATCATGTCTAAAACCAAACTACGCTCACCCGCTCATGATAAATCACTTCCTGCAATATATGTCAAATGTAAATATTCCCTTACGTACGGAAGATGGTGTGTTTTATATGCATCACACATCCTGCCGTGCACGGAAATTCTTAGAAAATGTCATTTCAGATATATGTCTGCCTTTCCGGTAGGCGCCTTGCAGAAAAAGTTTGAAGAATGTGTGCAAGCAAACTGCACAGGGTGAAGGTTAACGTAGCCTCTACCAGGCTTCGGGGGGCGGCTGGAAATAATAGAAATCGGCCAAATAGAGAGATAACATGCCGAGGGATTTTGGTTGGCCGGAGAGAACAGTTTGCCGCTGTTCTCTTCAGCCGACCCTACTGTTCTCTTCAAGCAACCAATAGGCATGCAGCTTTCCCCTATTCTTCTTGCTGATTGGCTGTTGGGATTTGATTGGGTCAACTCAATTAACACCTGTACAAACTCCCCTGGCATTCTATCTCTCTATTTGGACTATTTCTATTCTTTCCAGCCGCCTCCCGAAGCCTGGTAGAGGCTAGGTTAACGTACAGTGGACGCTTTGCGTTGGAAACCGTAACGTTACTCAGAGAACAACATCTTGAAATAAGTATAACCAAAGACACTCCGCTGTTCATCACACAAGGCTCCGTGCGTCTTAACTTCAGTCAGTTAAACTACCATCTATTTCAGCACTATTGTACTGACTAACCTACATGTAAATGTAGCTATCATAGTGAAACAACTGAACACTACTTTCTACATTGTAAACTTTATTCCAGTCAAAGAAGTACTCTTTTGTCATCTCTCTCCAACATAGTAGAGCTACAGCATCTCAATGATAGTTCCCTATGTTCCTTACTACTTCGAGGGTCCACATCACTGTCACACCTACAAAACTGTAATGTTTTTATATAGTTCAAAACTCCATTTACTGTACGGGTAGATTCTCGTAATTGATAGATCACCAACTTGTCTTATTTATATTTATCTTGGTTATATAAGCGTATCACGTGAGTACGGCACCAGTGTGAGTTTTCCTTTGAATACCTGAATAAAAACCGGTTTATACCGGTTAAATTTTATTTCCAGGAAGCGCGGCTGAGTTCACAGAACCCAGAACCCAGGTGGGCAGCGATGAAGACATCTTCAAGACGCATAATCTCACAGTCGTACGAGTCGCAAAGTCTAAGAAAACTGATTGCTTCTGAATGTCATCAAACGTTCCGCTGCAATTTACTAATTAGACCCAATTAAAAGTTTCTCCCCTCGAGTCGTTACTGACAGTTGGTGACACTTAGCGGCTTGAATTTGATTATCGCGCGAGGGTACAGTGTGCCACCTGTGAGACGTTTAGTTATGGCTTCACCACTATGTGGTGAAGACATATTGTTTTTGGCGACTTCTCAAGGAGGAGCCTAATGGTACAGTATTGTGTGCAGTTTACAAGAATTCTAGGAATGGAACAGGCATTTTGTCCACAGGAATGGAATGTCCACAGGCATGTCTCTGACCCACATCTATGCCCACATTCCTGGAAACCCTTGGGAAGACCTCTCTGCCCCGGATGGCCCTACTTTCTGTGACCCGGGGCTCGTTCACTATACACTCGGGAGGAGTGCACTGTATCTGTCTAGACTTAACAGGTACCAAGTCTTTCTCAAAATCATGAAATGATGGCAGTGCCATGCAAACAATAACCCTAACAGCAACCACCGTCGCCATGGCAATGCATGTTTTCATTGCCAGTCTTGTTCCTCATGTTTCTTCTTCTTCTTCTCCTCCTTCTCCTGCCATCTCTTTAAATTGATTCAACTCCTTCATTTTGGGGCCAAATAACATGGCATTTGGCATGAAGGTAGAGTGGGCAAATACTCCAGGCGTTTTGTGAAAAAGGCTTTTAGAATGGTATTATTTGAGCTTTTTGGCTGTGTTATAGAAAATGTACTATAGCAGCGTGTTACCATATTTGGGCATGAGTCATCAGAATGGCATGCAGAGCAAGCAACCAATAGGCATGCAGCTTTCCCCTATTCTTCTTGCTGATTGGCTGTTGGGATTTGATTGGGTCAACTCAATTAACACCTGTACAAAGCCATGCCATATTGACAGTATGAACTGCATTCAAGTGTTTTGGTAGTTATGTCAAGCTTTCCTGCTCCAGCATTCTTTTTATCTTGAAAATCAAGGGTTTGCATTATGCAAAAATACTACCCAATAATGTAGGAGATAGCTATCCAACTGTTGTCACTTCAGAATATGGTTCTATCAATGTAAAGAATTGTTTTCCCTTGTGTTTCTCCTTCTTTCCCTGCCATGTCGTAAAATGTGGTGAAGCCATCCGCTACATTTGCTCTAAAGCAAATGTCGGCCTTTCTAGTTATTAGTGACATCCGCTTCCACCAACCGCTAAGACGCATTAGTCGTCTGCAGTATGCAGGTCTCTTCCTATTGATTTGCTCGTCTAATGGCGTGAAAAAAAGGGAAAATATAAACCTGGGTGGGATGAGGAAAGTCGAGTAGAATGTCCTACCAGAGGACACAGCATCAGGCCTAGTTCATCTTCTTATAATGACAATGACAATGAACTTTATTGCATGTTCACGCCCTACACGGGCCAAATGCACTTAAGTTAAATAACTTGGTAACAAGAATAGAAGAAGCAATTGTTGCATTCGTATGCTATTTCTCTATCTACAGGATCTAACTACAGGATCTCTTCTCTCTTTTTGAAACAGGTATGAACAAATTTACATAGTTTTTCAATTATATCATAGCGCTTGGATGTCATAATATGTTTGAATAATTCTATTTTCGGCAAGTATGCAAATTTCTTTTCTAACTGATAATAAAAGATTTCCGGATGTCATATAATAAACGGTTTATTGGTCAAACATAACACGTGCAATCGCAGCCTTAAATTGATGCAGGGTTTACAATTACATAATACACATGATAAATATAACATATTTGCTCCACACATTTTTGTGGCATTCGGCCCAGGCCTAAGAAAGATGTCCCGGGTTCGAATCCTGCCTGGTGTTACTTACTATACCGACCTGGTGTCCTTGGGAAAGGCACTTTACACGACGTTCCTCACTTCACTCAGGTGTAAATGAGTACCTAGCTTCGGTTAGGGACGTCCCTCGGATAGGACGTTAAATGGAGGTCCCGTGTTTGGGGAGAGCCACACGCCACGCACGTTAAAGAACCCACCACACCACACAAAAGAGTAGGGGACCTTCCCGGTGTGAGTGGTTCAAACCTTACAGTCCGGTCTCAGGTTTGACATATGCATCTTGAAGAGGTGATAGTCACCTGTCATGTCAATCCTTCCACAAATGTGGTAAATCTTCATAAAAAATATCGTAGCCCCCCCCCCCGGACAAAAATACACACAAACCCACCAAAACATTTCTTCTGTGCCAAGAGGTAATGAGAGAGTTCATTTGATGATAACGTTTTATATTAAAAAGCACACCGAAAGCATCATCTTTACTTACAGAAACTCTCTGATCTGTAAATCAAGTTTAAACTGTAATTTTCAACACGAGGAATTAGACTTACCCAAATTTTCGAGCTCGTGCTGGTTCCGTGTAAAAAATTCTCATTACTTGACAAAGACTAGAGTTGTACAATTTGGGTAATTCCATCCAAATCGTTGTGTAGGAAATTACTGAATAAACTTGAGTCATAATGTTTTTTTACCAACAGAGATGAACTTTCAAGATAACGTTCCGATCTGATCAGACATTCACGGCGAAAGCTCAGTAAGTAGGTGAGAGACAATCCCTCGAGGATATGACGTACTTAAGGCCACAAGGCCTTAATTTTATGGATGACATCCGCGCGCGCATTGATTTTCGCTTCGTCCACCGAGGCTCTGGTCTGGCTCTAGGCCTGGGTAGTCCACGGTAGTTAGCGACAATACGGAGCCAGACACCCAGGCTACCGAAGCTCCACGACTCAAGAACTCAGTACATACGTACAGTGCCGATTCATAAATTCCACAAAAAGCCAGCATGTGCCGGCTTGTCGTATACGTCTGCCACCAATTCACAATACCAGCTTTGTACTCCTGTGGTTTAGTACCATTTCTTTTTATTTTTGGCCCGATTTTTTTTATTCGCCCACGCGCACTAGTTTGGGGGGTCTTCAGACGATGTCATCCATAGAATTAAGGCGGTGTGGCCTGACTTATTGATCAGGATAGGAAAGGCCCAAATCCCCGCAAAGACTTTTGGTTAAACGGGGATTAACATCGGAAGCAACTGGAAATCTCACGGTGATATATTTAGCGAGTAGTTACATGTTTAAAGTTAAAACGTTTGGTCCAACAAAAAATTCTCTCCTAGAGCTTTCTACCAGTCACTCTGGTCCTCCTTTGTAGACTGACAGCCATATACATCAGGGCCCATCACCCTAAATTGAACCGCGACGGGGGCCGACATCGTCTACCGGATACCTTTGACCCAGTGTTGACGTCACACTTCAAAGAAGCCACGTGACAAGCTTCACTGGGTCAGTCTACTGAGGAAGACCAGAGTGACTGGTCGAAAGCTCTAGGTGAGAGAATTTTTTGTGTTGGACCAAAAGTTTTAACTTTGAAAGATTGTATGTTCATGCCACATAGGGCTAGGTAAAGGACAAAATAGAATAGAAAAATACAGTAGTATAATAGAATAGAATAGCAGTTACCTTGTTTCTCTTACCTGTTTATGTCTTGCATATCCACTCTTTATCCTGTATACCAAGTTTATTAGTTACCTCCATGAAAAATGGAGGTATTGTTTTTGGCGTGTCTGTGTGTGTGTGTGTGTGTGTGTGTGTGTGTGTGTGTGTGTGTGTGTTTCCGCACATTTGTAGTCAGCATAACTTCATAACGCCTTTATGGATTATGATGATATTTGGTATGCTGGTAAATCTTAGAAATACGAAGGTCAAGGTCAATTATAGGCCTCCTGGTGGTTGACCTTGGTACTGCAGCAGAACTCCCGGTTTTTGTATCTTTTGTCCTGAACACGCTATGGTCTTGATGTTTTGGTGACAGATAGTTTATCCTGTCAGGAACAAGTGGTGTAAGTTTGGTCCCCCTAGCAACTTGTTCTGGAACTGCAGCTTGTTTCCGGCAAAAACTTTTAAAGCCAATAAGTCCAGATAGGAACAACGTATTTTCATCATTTTTGGTATGTAGGTAGCTGAGAGAGAGTTGTACATAAGTACGAATTCTTGTTTTAAGTAGAGATAGTAAGTTAAATAGGTAGATACGTAGAACATCACGTTTACATAGCATATAGATTTATTTCCCAACATTCTGTACTTTGTTCTTGTCAATGTCTGTTTGCAACAAGCCCTCGGGCATGAACTTGCAATAAAGAACTATATAAAGATAATATAAAAAACTTTTCTAAGACTAATAGGCAACTTCGCCGACCATCTCCCAACCACAGTTCTCCTGTTTGAGGACAAACTCCCAACCATGGTCTAACGAAAGTCGGGAGGGGTGGTCGACTATGTGTTTGTCTGTTTGTTTGTTTATTTGTTTATTGAGATCTCCATTAGTATGGTAAACTCCATACTATTTTTCCTGGAGTCCAGCAACATAAAATAAAATAATAATGATAATTACTTTTAACAATAATGATAATAAATAAAACATACCAAATTATGCTGAAATTATGACAAAATCGGCAATATAAAAGTGAAATAAAGTTTAAAAGTGCATTGGAGACCAGAGGTCAAATAATAGAAATAATATGTCTGAAATGAAAGTGATAATTGATGTACTTTGCAATCAATGGAAAATTGAAATAACAAAACAGTAAAAAATATTTGAACTGAAACAAACAATAACAAAAAATATAAATAACAAATGAAACAATCTATACGCAACAAAATGTGATTCCTTTAAATTAAGTGATTAAATAAATGACTACAAAAGAAGAGAGCTCGCAAATCACTACTTAGTGGAACGGGGCTTAACTTTAAGTAGTTTGATAGAGACAGTGCGTCAGTCCAATTAAATCCGGCCTTAACATCGCAATGATGATATCGACGCACACAACGTCAATGGTAGGGCTGTTCACTGTGTAACTGACCCGGCCGATGGGTCTAGACCTTTTCGGCCGAGTGGTTAGAGCTTTTCCAGTTTCCAGTTTCTTTCGCACTTTAAAACAGAATGTAACAATACAAATACAAGAAAATGTAACAGTGCAGGGAGGCCAGAAGCATAAAATGCTTATGAGAAGGCCTCCCTTCATAACGTGATTAACAATTCAAATAAATCGGATAAATAAGAAATAACTTAGGTAACGGGTAAATAAACAAAACAATAAAATACAATACGATACAATACCATCTACAATAATGAAAAGTAGTAATGAAAAGTAGTAAACAAGGAAACTTAAACAAAAATTAGGAATGTGTGGGGTTATTTACGAAAGTTACTTCAGTATGATTTTTGAAAATGGTGAAGGAGGGACTAATTTGTAAAGCTCTACTTAGGTTGTTCCAAATTGTTGGGCCCCTGTACGTGATTGTAGTCGTGCGGCGTGTGGACTGGTGTCCGGGTTTGGTCGTGGGTTTAAACCCCGGGCCGGGACCAGTGGGTTTTTATCTGTTTATACTGCGCTCATTAATTTTCGGCTGATTTTGGAAAAAAACAAGAACTTTTTTGCCTTCTGACAGTGGTCACCATATGCCGAAAATGGTGTCTGTCGAAGATGTCTGTTGCCATGCCGGAACGTGGATGGCAGATAAATATGAAGAGAGGAGACAAGAAAAGGCTCTGATTTAATGTTTTGTTTCTTACTTTGATGCAGTGATATGTGATGCTGGCTGTGTATATGTGATGTTCCCACTGGATCAAAACCATTTATACAATGATTGAGTCAAAATTCTAAAATGTAGGAACCTCGTTCTTTCCGGCCCGCCTTGTTTTTTTTTTTCACCCGCTCGCATTAGATTTGTAGTCTGCCGAGGATGTCATCCATAAAATTTACTTGCTGTGGCCTAAGGCCATGTTGATTTGATTATATGGATGACATCCGCGCGCGCATGAATTTTCGGCCGTTTCCAAAAAAAACCATACTGTAAATCGTACAAAACAGTTGCAAAATGAGCAAAAATATACCATAAGTTACAAAAAAATTAATAAAAACTATACCAATGTCGTAGAATGCCAAAATTAAACGAAAAAAGACGAAATTGTAAAGAAATGAACTTGAAGACTAGATTATTCGCCAAACCATATTCTGTGCCATTTGCTCAACCCTCATGACCACGTAGATTTCATAATGAAAAGTAACTTTTTTTTTTTGCAAAACTTTTTTTTTATTCGCACGCGCGCATCAGTTTTGGGGCTCCCGGAGGATGTCATCCATATAATCAAATCAACATGGCCTAATTTACTCTGCGCAGATTTACCATTTTAGTACTTCTTACGTACTTCTTGTCCGTACATTTTCAAAGTTGAATCCACCCTATAACTTTGAACATCCAGCAGGATCAAACCTTTACGAGTGTGAATAGCGCTGTGATGGCCGTTGATACCTTTACATGATTCTCTTGGCGTCGCGGTAGTCATAAAGTCTTACATGTGGACATAATCGTTCTTTTGAGACGGCGGGAGATAAAGCCTTATACCCGGCATTAGGCTGATTGGATTACGTCTATATGTGCCATAAATCTCGGATTAAACTAAGGCATCCAGTGCAGTTTTTAGGGTTTGGGAACCCGATCTTTCAAAGCCAATATTCTAGTCGTTTATCTACATACATGTAGTGAGTTGACACTCACCTCACATCACCTCACCGGTCCCATACACTACCAAAAATGTTTTTTCTTGTTTTTCTGGTTTTTCCTTCTACAAAGGAAATGTATCTTGTAGCAGGAAATTATTCTTTGAACAAGTAATTAAAGAATCCCCGTAGCAAGGAAACGATTCTGTCCACAGGAAAATATTTCTCGAACTAATAGCTAATTGTTCTTGAAGCAAGAAAAGCATTCTGTACACAATAAAAGAAAAAGCAGAGAAAATACTGTAAACTTCCTTAAAATTCTCAAAAGTCTTAAGATTCGTGTTGGAGAGCATGATAGTAGAAATATTTTCTTTTCTTAAGAAAAAAGAAGAATAAATTTTTTTGTGTAAGAATCAACATACAAAATCTTTGAAGAATGTTTCTTGAATTTTCTTGAAAATCCCCCTGGTAAGAAAATATTTCTCAACATAAGAAAATAAGAAAAATAAGAAAAAACATTTTTGGTAGTGTATAGCAGTCAAGTTACTGCAGTTAGGGCAACAAGACTGTCAACAAAGCTCTTCCACCCCTGGCGGTCCTCCGCTAGACTTGTTAGCCGGCTTGGAAGATGTCCTGTCCATTCCTTCAAGTCGCTGGTCCAAGTCCTTCGTGGACGCCCTCTCGGTCGTTCACCCTGCGCCGTCCCTTGCAGTGCATATTGACCCTCATGGGGCAAAAATTCCCAACATTCTGACGGAAAATGGTTACTGGAGGGGATGTGGGTTGATTTTTAGGGTACCACCCAGAAAATAAAGGACTCATCTTGGGGCTCGTTTCTGCAGTTTTAAATGCCCAAAGTATGAAATGCCGATTTAAATATGTGCCAATGTGAAGCAGTATGTGTCAATATCATAAAGATTGCCTTATTCAGAATATTTCCAGTTTTGCTGCCCTGAAATCGCATTGAATGCCTTTAAGTGTCGTGTGGCGTAGCGGCAGAGTGCTCGACTCGGAACCAAGAGGTCCCGGGTTCGAGTCCTGACATGCCACCGATCTTGTGCCGATCTTGTGCCCTTGGGAAAGGCACTTAACACGACTTTCCTCACATAACTCAAGGGAAAATTAGTATTTTTTTTTATTTGCAAATTTGACATGGACAATACAAGACATGGTGATGAGGTACTCTAGCTATAGCTAATTTTAGCCTCACCACCAAACATAGAATACAATTACAGTACATAACTAAAAACAGAGAACAGCAAGTGGGTGGGATGGGTCGTTAAGTAGTACAAAGAAATGTTTAGTAGGCTATATAATAAATCAATCAAGTACAAACCGTTTGGTGTCAACAATATAAGTTTGAGTGGTTAGCAAGATATTACAGTTTGTATCATAGTATAAATCAGGTAAACCTCTAAGTAAAATATCACATAACAATTGTTCAGACATATTGAAAACATCAAAATCAAAGCCTACCACATTCTGGAGATTGCTGAGTAGGGTGACTCTTTGTTGATTATATAAAGGGCAGTGTAAAAGAAAATGTATGACACTCTCACAACGAGACCCGCAGATACAAGCAGCACTAGGGGCTAAATTTCTTAAGAATAAGCTGTGGTTAAGACTACAGGTCCCGATGCGGAGACGCGTGAGTAATGCGCAGGTGTACCTGGGGCCGATGCTAAAATGTCGGTAAAAAGGGGAACGTACTGACTTTACTAAGTACTTCTTATACAATGAAAGATTCAGAGATCGAACAGCTACATCAAGACCATTCCAGTGATGCGTAGCATATGGAATGAAAGACTTTTTATACCTAGTTGTAAGACAAAGCGGTAGCCGTAAATTAGATTTATTACGAAGATCATGTGAAGTCGAAAAAGAAACTTCGGGAGAGATCAGGTCCCTGAGATACTGACGGGTATGGCCATGGATTACTTTGTACATCATGATCAGTGAGTGAACATGGCGACGATCAGAGAGTCTCTCCCAGCCTAAATCAACAAGGAGTGAGGAGTAAGAAGACCCTCTGACAGCCCCTGAAACTGTAAGTGCACATTCATATTGGACTCGTTCTAATCGTTGAGAATCATACACAGTGCATCCATGCCATATTATGTCAGCATATTCAAGAAGAGGTCGAATAAAAGATTTAAAAATAACATCAAGTACAGTGCGTGGTAATCTAAATTTCAACGGACACTCGTTTGGATACTCGTTTGGATACATTAGCAATCATATGTGAAATTTGAGTTTCCCAAGACATGGTGGAGGTAAGTATCATTCCTATATGCTTATGAACTTTAACAGATTTAATAACACAATTATCAAGTATAATGGGGGGATGGTCTGGAGAATTGGATTTCCTAGAAAAACACATCTCTTCAGTCTTTAGCGGATTAAGCTCCATAAGCCAGGTCGAAGACCAAAATTAGTATTGTCCTGTCATGTATTTGTCCTCTGTGTTGGTGGCGGCACAAAATAAGTTCATATAACTTGAGTGTGCCGTCTCCATGTTTGATCATAAAATATTGGAATAAAAAATGCCTTTAAGAGCGAAATCAAACGGCAATGCAGAAACGCATTACTCTGGGTTTTATCGTGCAACGGAACTAATCGTACTCCAGTAATGATGCGTTTCCCTCTTCCAACCGTAACCCTTCACATACGTCTTATAAATGGTTTATTGGCCAAACATCACCCGTGCAAGCGCAGCCTTATAGTGCTGAATTGATGCAGGGTTTACAATGGTATAATGATACAAATGATACACATAATAATACGCATAACGATACATGGAACATATTTGTTCCAAATTTTTGTGGAACTGCCACAAGGGTCTGTGCGGCTACCATTCGGCGCCACAAGGTGACCTCAATACGGGTTTCCCCAACCGAAGTTAGGTACCCATTCACACCTGGGTGGAGTGAGGAAAGTCGTGTAAAGTGCCTTTCCCAAGGGCACAACGTCGGGCGCATGTTCAGACATGTCCAGACATGTCCCGGGTACGACTCGGGATCGAACTCGGGTCTCCCGGTTCACAGTCGAATGATCTACCACTACGCCACCAATCTTAGGATCTTACGACCGGCGTACGATCGCAAACTAAGGTCAGCAATCTGCAGAACTTGGTAGGCTCTATCTTTGATGTACACAACATGTCCGAACAATTCTTATGTAACATTTTACTTAGAGGATCACCTGATTTACATATCTGGGATACAAACTGTAACATTTTGACAATCCCCCAAACTTACGTTATAGATACAAAACTGTTTGTATTAGATTAAATCCTACATGGCCTACAAATCATGGTCTTCCTTTAAGCTAGCTACCATTTATTGATCCATTTCTACCCATTTGTTGTTCTCTGTTGTTTTTGTCATGTATTTTGTCACTGTACACTTGTATGTCAGGTCTTCCTCAGTAGACACACGGATTTGGACACTGAACAAGACTATTTCCTGAGAGGGGTGAAGGAGACTATTACACAAGGGCCCACCACCCTTCATTGAACCGCGACGGGGGGCGACATCGTCTACCAGATACCTTTGACCCAGTGTTGACGTCACACTTCAAAGAAGCCACGTGACAAGCTTCACTGGGTCAGTCTACTGAGGAAGACCAGAGTGACTGGTCGAAAGCTCTAGGTGAGAGAATTTTTTGTGTTGGACCAAAAGTTTTAACTTTAAACATGTACCTAGTACCAACACAGATGAAGTTTCATGATACGATCTGTCAACTGTTTGCTCCCTCAGCGGTTGAAGCCTGTAGACTCCAGACGTGTTAACACATGATTGATGCACATTATTTGGCATATCATTTTTTTTCCGCTGACGTCTTTGCAGAACTCCCAGTTGATCAGTTTACCCTAACCACACCTGTACCGGCGGTAATAACAGGATAGGAGCAGACAGGACTTTCTCTCCAGACTCTAAAGGCCTCTATAATTGACTGTGCGCAGCTGGCAGGCTCTGCAACTGACGAAACCAAAGTGATAAATCGTAGCTGGTGAATTTTTCATTTGCCTAATCTGCACAAACAAGGCTGTCCTCGCGGGATCATCTTCACCTGCCGTTGAAGAGAGTAACGAACTCGTTAGTTTGAACTGCGTGACCGTAACGTTAACACGGCCTCACGATTGGGGAAGGTTTTCTCTCAAGGCCCCTGAAAATTGACCTGAGGTAGCGTGCGTATAGTCCAGTGGTTAGTGACCCCGGCTCTGGAGAGCAGAAATATGGCATGGCTGTGTACAGGTGTTAATTGAGTTAACCCAATCAAATCCCAACAGCCAATCAGCAAGAAGAATAGAGGAAACCTTCATGCCTATTGGTTGCTTGCTGTGCATGCCATTCTGATGACTCATGCCAAAATATGGTAACACACTGCTTTCTCTCAAGGCCCCTGAAAATTGACCTGAGGTAGCGTGCGTATAGTCCAGTGGTTAGTGACCCCGGCTCTGGAGAGCAAAAATATGGCATGGCTTTGTACAGGTGTTAATTGAGTTAACCTAATCAAATCCCAACAGCCAATCAGCAAGAAGAATTGAGGGAAGCTGCGTGCCTATTGGTTGCTTACTGTGCATGCCATTCTGATAGCACAGCATACACGGCCTCACGATTGGGGAATGTTTTCTCTCAAGGCCCCTGAAAATTGACCTGAGGTAGCGTGCGTGTAGACCAGTGGTTAGTGACCCCGCGGCTCTGGAGAGCAGAAATATGGCATGGCTTTGTACAGGTGTTGATTGAGTTAACCCAATCAAATCCCAACAGCCAAGCAGAAAGAAGAATAGAGGGAAGCTGCATGCCTATTGGTTGCTTACTGTGCATGCCATTCTGATAGCACAGCATACACGGCCTGACGATTGGGGAATGTTTTCTCTCAAGGCCCCTGAAAATTGACCTGAGGTAGCGTGCGTATAGTCCAGTGGTTAGTGACCCCGGGTCTGGAGAGCAGAAATATGGCATGTCTTTGTACAGGTGTTAATTGAGTTAACCCAATCAAATCCCAACAGCCAATCAGCAAGAAGAATAGAGGAAAGCTGCATGCCTATTGGTTGCTTGCTGTGCATGCCATTCTGATGACTCATGCCCAAATATGGTAACACACTGCTATAGTACATTTTCTATAACACAGCCAAAAAGCTCATATAAAACCATTCTTAAAGCCAGTATCACAAAAAAAACGCATTGGGGTATTTGCTCACTCTACCTTCATGACAAATGTCATGTTATTTCGCCCCAAAATAAAGGAGTTGAATCAATTTAAAGAAATGGCAGGAGGAGGAGAAGAAGAAGAAACATGAGGAAAAACAATATGTGGTGAAGCCATAAAAACAGGTTCATTGTACCTGACCAATAGTGATGAACGGTGGACCACAGTCCTAGATTTATCATTTTTTGCAGAGTAAGTTGAATTAATTGAACTCTATTGCAAGTAAGTGCCATTTATTCAGGGGGTCGAGGTGTGTGTGTGGTGGGGAGGGGGGGGGTAACAGATGTTTATGAGTTTACTGACAATACTAGATCATCGAAATACAGATGTTCACAGCCGAGGGGGGGGGCAGATGTTTATAAGGTTGATTAATTGATGAAAGTTTATTGCAAATACATGCCGGAGGGCTAATTGCAGTTACAAACAACATAAAGAAAATACAATGGTATGTGAGACTATATCTACGTCTAGCATTATACTATATTCTACAACATACATGGTACTAGTTTTACTGGGTTTGTCTTCTTTTTAGGCAGTGGAAGACGAATTTACCCCACTTGTTCTATAATATGTGGGTTCTTTGATTTTAGTAGTAAAATTGTTTTTCTTAATTAATAGTCGAAATGTTGGGACGTATTAAATACCAACCGGACCGTTGATATTCAGTTCGTTATGTGCGCTCTTGCTATATTGATGTTAATTTGGGGTAAGTGTTTTTAAGTTATTTTGATAGTGAATATGTAGGGTTGATATGTCACAATCATCGTGACTATGTCGGAAAATTTTGTACTCGTGTAGCGTGTGTTTCTGTACTCCGACTTACCTATCACACACATCCTTTGGTTTCCATACCAGCAAAATAAAAGTCAAACTCAAACACTCCAACACCGCCGCAAAATGGCCAGGCTTACTACAATGTTTAAAGTCCTGCACAACACCATCTCTGACTCTGTCCCCCACACCTCATGTCTTGTCCCGGCAGCTCGATGCTCCCGCCGCACTAATCACGCTTTAATATTAAAGCTGCAGACCATCGCGAGTAAGAACAACTATTACAGGCTCTCGTTCTTCCCTCGCACCATCAAGGAGTGGAATGAACTTGAGCCAAGTGTGGCGGAGGTGAAGTCTATCTCCCAGTTCAAAGCAGAGCTGGGACGGGCTTCGCTGCATTGAGCTGTCACCCTGTCCTTGTACATTGTAAATATGTGTAATACTAGCACCATTGATTTCACTTGTCCTGTCCTTGCACTTGTCTACGTCCATCCCTACCCTACCCTTTGTTTGCACACAGTTACCAATCTGCGCAGTCGTGTAAAGTGCCTTTCCCAAGGGCACAAGGTCGGTGACATGTCAGGACTCGAACCCGGGACCTTTTGGTTCCGAGTCGAGCACTCTGCCGTTGCGCCACACGACACCTGCAAGGTTGTTGTGTTCGTGTGTTTCGCCTTTGAAGTCTTTAACAAAACGAGATGAATTTTCCTGATAACTTCATTTTCACGGCGCGTTTCTTCAAGTGTTTTTTGCCTGGAAGGTCTTTAGCGTTTAAAGTATCTCGATAACTCATTTTCACAGCATATTGAGTTCTGCAGTGTTCTTGTCTGCCTCCCGGGTACACTAAGTCTCTAAATCTCCTACAGATGGTTTATCTGGTATCAATTCCCGGCAGTGAGTTTGGCCAGAGGTGATAATTAAAACTGTCTGCCTTTTATCAACACAGCCTGCGTCATGACACTAAAAGGATTTATGACAAAATTTCCCGCAGGTGTAGAAGGCCCGTTTTGAGTACCATTTGGTGAGTGTATCCAAACCAACTGAAAACAGCCCTGTGTGGATAAATGCTGGAATTTTCCAACAGGAGAGCTATTTACCACTAGCTATTTACCACTATGTGGGCATATTTGGGCATATTGAGTCATCAGAATGGCATGCAGAGCAAGCAACCAATAGGCATGCAGCTTTCCTCTGTTCTTGTTGCTGATTGGCTGTTCGGTTTTGATTGGGTTAACTCAATTAACACCAACAGGAGAGCTATTTACCACTAGCTATTTACCACTATGTGGGCATATTTGGGCATGAGTCATCAGAATGGCATGCAGAGCAAGCAACCAATAGGCATGCAGCTTTCCTCTATTCTTCTTGCTGATTGGCTGTTGGAATTTGATTGGGTGAACTCAATTAACACCTGTACTAAGCCATGCCATACTGACAGTATGAACTGCATTCAAGTGTTTTGGTAGGTATGTCGAGCTTTCCTGCTCCAGCATTGGAATGCGGGGCATCAACGCTTCTTTTTATCTTGAAAATCAACAGTTTGCATTATGCAATTAAAAATCCTAACCAATAATGTAGGGGATAGCTACTAGTATCCAACTGTTGTCACTTCTTACTATAGTTATATCAATGTTTTCCCTTGTATTTCTTTCCCTGCCATGTCGTGAAATGTGGTGAAGTCATGCTGAATTTGTTTCAAAGCAAATGTCTGCCTTTCTAGTTCTCTTTCTATTTTGTTGAAAAAAAGGCTTTTAGTATTGTTTTGGCTGCCTGGCAGAGCTCTAAATGTAATATAGTAATAGTGTAGGTGTGTTTTGGTGGCGTACAAGGGGGCAGAGGTCATGATCTCAGTGTGCCCATGTATCGTACTTATTTCCACCGATCAAAATACGAGGTTTTTGGACTAAATGGACATGCCATATATTCCAATGGGGTATTCCATTTCGTAGTATCCCAAATCATGTTTTGGAATGGACCACGCTTTGGAGTGGACCACGTTTTGGAATGAACCACGTTTTGCAATGGATCACGTTTTGGAGTGGACTACGTTTTGGAATGAACCACGTTTTGAATGGACCACGTTTTGGAATGGACCGCGGTTTGGAATGGACCGCGTTTTGGAGTGGACCACGGTTTGGAGTGGACCACGTTTTGGAGTGGGCCACGTTTTGGAGTGGACCACGTTTTGGAATGGAGCGCGATTTAGAACAGACCACGTTTTGGAGTGGATCACGTTTTGGAGTGGACCACGTTTTGGAATGGACCGATTTTTGGAATGGACCACGTTTTGGATTGGACCACGTTTTGGAGTGCACCACGTTTTGGATTGGACCACGTCTTGGAGAGGACTACGTTTTGGAGTGGACCGCGTTTTGGAGTGGACCGCGTTTTGGAATGGACCACGTTTTGGAGTGAACTACCTTTTGAAATGGACCACGTTTTGGAGTGGACTACGTTTTGGAATGGACCGCTTTTTGGAATGGATCACGTTTTGGAGTGGACCACTTTTTGGAATGGACCACGTTTTAGAGTGGACCACGTTTTGGAACGGACCACGTTTTGGAACGGACCACGTTTTGGAATGGACCACGTTTTGGAATGGTCCACGTTTTGGAATGGACCACGTTTTGGAGTGGACCACGTTTTGGAGTGGACCACGTTTTGGAATGCGAAAGTGCCTTTCCGTTGGTAACTAGGGTTAGATAATAAATTGCCGCTTGTTCTTCCTGCTGTGAAAGACGTATTACCGACTTGCAGGTTCCACTCAGCCCAGGATCCACCCTATTCTTTGCTGCGCTTTGATCCGCTGATTGCTTCCCTAGACGAACAGTCTGTCACCAGTCCCCACTGTGCGCACGGCTGCGTATGGAGGAAATGTCAATACGAGATCATACACTGTGAGGATACACAAAAGTGTGACAGGACCCTCACATCATTAACTGTGTAGGGTTAATGAATGAAGCACATTTATTGTACATTTTTCTCATTGCGAGCTAAGTACAGGTCATGGCAAATAGCGATGGTAGACTAAAATATATCTATAGTAAAACTACATATGTACAGGTTCTGCTTCTTCTCGCTTCTTTTAAATGTAAGAGTTGTAAATGTAAGAACCTGTGGACGAGGATTATCGATTTTCATGAGGAATGTGAATTTTTCTATCTAGAAATCTAAAACTAGGGAAATAATCTTGTATACAATTGAAGAGAATCTTTCATTATCATATAGAGTACAGTCCACAATAAAATGACTCTCGTCTTCAATCTCATTTAGGTTACATTATTGACAAATTCTTTGTTGCGGGGGAATGTGGCTGATCCCCAAGCAGACTTTTGGTGCGGCAAAGACAGTGTCAAATTGGTATCCATTTTGCCAGACAGTTTCCAATGCGCCACACGGAAAAGACCTGATATTGGAGATTAGCTTCGGGTATCCAATAGTGATCAATAGTCTCTCTGTCACCCATTTCCATGAACAATAGACATAACAATAGACATAATGGAACTTTATTAGCATTGACAGACGCACGAAAAATCTGATTTCATAATGAAAGCAACACTTTTTTTGCAAAACTTTTTTTATTCGCACGCTCGCATCAGTTTTGGGGTTCACAGAGGGTGTCATCCATATAATCAAATCAACTTGGCCTTACACAACTCCAAACATTAAGCACAACTAATGAAAGGGCAGCGAGTCATTTGTTCAACCTTCATGACAACGTAGATTTCATGCTGAAAGCAACATTTTGTTTGCAAAACTTTTTCTTTATTCGCACGCTCGCATCAGTTTTGGGGTTCCCAGAGGATGCCATCCATATAATCAAATCCACTTTGCCTTACAACTCCAAACATTAAGCACAACTAATGAAAACCACGCAGATTTCATAATGAAAGCAACATTTTTTTTTGAAAAACTTTTTTAGTCACACGCTCGCTTCAGTTTTGGGGTTCCCAGAGGATGTTATCCATGTAATCAAATCAACTTGGCCTTACAACTCCAAACATTAAGCACAACTAATGAAATCCACGTAGATTTCATAATGAAAGCAACATTTTTTTAAACTTTTTTATTCACACGCATCAATTTTGGGGTTCCCAGAGGATGCCATCCATATAATCAAATCAACTTGGCCTTACAACTCCAAACATTAAGCACAACTAATGAAAACCACGTAGATTTCATAATAAAAGCAACATTTTTTTTTTGCAAAACTTTTTTTATTCGCACGCTCGCATCAGTTTTGGGGTTCCCAGAGGATGTCATCCATATAATCAAATCAACTTGGCCTTACAACTCCAAACATTAACCTTCAAAATCACCACGTAGATTTCATAATGAAAGCAACATTTCTTTTTGCAAAACTTTTTTTATTCGCACGCTCGCATCAGTTTTGGGGTTCCCAGAGGATGTCATCCATATAATCAAATCAACTTGGCCTTACAACTCCAAACATTAAGCACAAGTAATGAAAGGGCCGCGACCTGACCCGCGGGGTGCCATTCCACCCACGAACGCCGATTGATTTCCTTCATTAATATCCCTCCTCCGCACTTTTGTAGCAGCCAGTACAGCTTCGTGTCAATCCCTGCCAATCCATTTAGCTATAAACGTTCTCAAATTGGAACCGTTTACCGAAAGACCTTCCATCAGATTTCCGACACTGCCCCCATAATGTCAGACAAGACGTAAGGTCCAGTTTAACTCAGTATAGCATGAAAATCTATGTCATTCTTCACCCAGAATTAGCAACAGTCTCCAGATATATTGGAACGCTGATAGTACAGAATGAGGTTAACGTTTCACCACAAGGCTTAAATGCCAATGAATTGCTGTGTGTGTTCTCAACTCAGATAACGGTGCACACCCCAGTTCTTCCGCGACAGGTCCGTGCTAGTCCGTTGTAAAAAAGTGACGAAAGGGTTTTGAGGGTCCAAGTTTGAGGTGACATTTCTCATAAACTGCCACGAAGTATCATTAAACATTAACATGGCTGAAGAGTGTAAGAAATGGTGATTTTGGGGTGAAAATGGATTTGCAACCCCTCGCGCCGTGGACTGTGTAGAAAATTCCAGTACTAGATTTTTCTTTATAATTTACTCGGGTATAGTCAAGGCTTGGGTCTTTCTGCCAGCATCAGTCATTTCTACCGGAAATTTTTTTCTATGTGAAAATTTGGGGCATTAATTTTGGAGAGAAAATAATGTTTTTTCCGTTTTTCCGTTTTTACCAAACTTAAAAAGGTTGAAGAAACCAAACTCAGTTGGTCTTGTAGCTGAAGAGATATCCTTTCGTCCCATATACAGTTATTTTCCTTCCGAATTATTCCACGCCAGAGACTTCGCTAGATTTGAATAGAGGCGCCAAATAAACTGGGGTGTGCCCCCATAAGCCAAAACCTCTAGAGAGCAAGACATTGCCGGAAGGAAGAATGTATAATTCTAACTTTGTGGCAGAACTGTTCAAACTTTGCTTTCAGTGGATTTGTGTGTGTTTTTTTCCGGGAAGCGTAGGTTGATAGCACGTGGGTGGGTGAAGATTGATTGACAAGCACAGTGACAGAAGGTCGAAAGGTCGGACACAGGAAATGGGATGGTGAGCTTGAAGGTCCCAGAATCTGACAGGGAGGTAGCAGGGGGTTGACGGGGGGAATTCAGGAAGCCGAGGATTGCATGAGAGACCCCCCAACCCTGTACAGTTTCTGTCCAAGTTCCCAGGTATGTACAATCTCATGCCCGTAGGGGGGGGGGGTCGAAGCCCACAAGGCTCAAAGGTCCACTTTTTGGTCCACTTTTTATGTAAAGGTCCACTTTTTGGTCCACTTTTTATGTAAAGGTCCAAGATTGTGCTTGAAAAGATGGACTGGAATCGTAGAAAAACTGTTCCCTTGGTCATTGAATAAAATGTATCCCTGATTTTTTTTCTTGGAAATCCTCTCAAAGATGCACGAAATGCCATTTTAGAAGGTTCATTTTTCAAAATTTTCCGGGGGAGCATGCCCCCGGACCCCCCTAGGAACCTCGCTCGAGGTCCCCTCATTCAAAATCCTGGCTATGGGTATGAATCTCCTAACGTTGTACCAATAACAAGTACACCCTAAATATTTGTAAATATCTGATGTCTTGGCTTTTATTGTAACATTTATAATGTAACTCTATTGCCAGAACAGATGAGTAAAGTAGATTTTTACCCTAGAAAATGTTTCATACTGACCCACTAACGGTTGGTGAACCACTTTTGGTCGATATCGAACCGCTGACCTCAAAATGTCCGTAAAATTACTATACTCTACTCGGAGATGAATTGTTACACTACCAAAAATGCTTTTTTCTTGTTTTTCTTGTTTTGTTTTTTCTCGTACAAAGAAAAAGTTTCTGTCAGCAAGAATAATATTCTTTGAACAAGAATCCCTGTGGCAAGAAAATGTCAGAAACCCGCTTTGTTCTTATTCTAAGATTTTTTGTCTTACAGCTAATGAACCAATACCAAGAATATTATTCTTAAAATAAGAAGTGCAGGTTCTTACACAAAGAATGTCTAGCTTCCTTGGCATAAGAAAATAAGACATTAAGAGCTGTTTTGTAGCAAGAAAACCATTCTGCCCACAAGAAAAGATTTCTTGAACTCAGAACTAATATCTGTTCTTGTAGCAAGAAAACCATTCTATACATAAGATTTCTTGAACCAAGAGTTAACTGTTCCGTTGACCTCAAAATGTCCGGAAAATTACTATATTCTACTCCGAGATGAATTGTTACACAGGTACAAAAATGGATTTATTACCGCTATAAATCAAGAAGGTATGATATCAGGTAACTTATGATATTGATTTTACAATAGAATCATCAGCGCAAAACGTGCGCCGAACATTACATCCAATCTTACCGCCGTTACCGGTCGTTAGAATGTGCCGGAGATCCCGGTGTTGAGTCAGATTTTTGCCCCTGCCAATTATTCGCCCCCGACGTTACTGGGCGCTGTGTGAAGACTAAAATCTAACACCAACCCTAACTCTAACTAGAACAATAGCCCCAATCCTAAACCTATCCCTAACTCTAAACAGAACAGTAGCCCCAATCCTAATCCTAATTCTAATCCTAACACCAATCCTATCTCTAACCCTAACACCAATCCTAACTCTAATCAGAACAATAGCCCCAATCCTAATCCTAACTCTAACCCTAACTCCAATCCTAAATCTAACCAGAACAATAGCCCCAATCCTAACCCTATTTCTAACCCTAACACCAATTCTAACACCAACCCTAACTCTAATCTAACTCTAACCCTAACACCAACCCTAACCCTAACCAGAACAATAGCCCCAATCCTAACTCTAACCCTAACACCAACCCTAACCCTAACCAGAACAATAGCCCCAATCCTAACTCTAACCCTAACACCTATCCTAACCCTAACTCTAACCCCAATCCTAACTCTAACCCTAACTCTAACCAGAACAATAGCCCCAATCCTAACCCTATCTCTAACCCTAACTCCAATTCTAACACCAACCCTAACTCTAACCCTAACACCAACCCTAACTCTAACCCTAACCCTAACACCAATCCTAACTCTAACCTTAACACCAATCCTAACTCTAACCCTAACACCAACCCTAACTCTAACCCTAACCAGAACAATAGCCCCAATCCTAACCCTATCTCTAAACCTACCACCAATTCCAACTCTAACCCTAACTCTAACCCTAACCAGAACAATAGCCAAAATCCTAACCCTTTCTCTAACCCTTACACCAATCCTAACCCTAACCCTAACTCAAATCCTAACTCTAACCCTAACCAGAACAATAGCCCCAATCCTAACCCTAACCCTAACACCAACCCTAACTCTAACCCTAACACCAACCCTAACTCTAACCCTAACACCAACCCTAACTCTAACCCTAACACCAATCCTAAGTCTAACTCTAACACCAATGCTAACTCTAACCTTTACCAGAACAATAGCCCCAATCCTAACCCTATCTCTAACCCTAACTCTAACCCTAACACCAATCCTAACTCTAGCCCTGACACCAATCCTAACTCTAACCCTAATTCTAACCAGAACAATAGCCCCAAATCTCTAACCCGAATGTTTTGAACATTTTAAAAAACATTCTGTTGGCGCAGCCAAAAAATTGGCCCAGCACACCGAACACCAGCCAACCACATCCGAACATGGTGTTGTAGTGCACACTACACCCAACCCACAGAGCAAAAATGTGGCGGAGCAAAAATTTGGCACAACACCAGAATATGTCCGACACTATTTCACCGGTCAGTGCACTAGTCTGAATAGAGATAACCTCTATCAATGTCACAACCTCCAAATGACTGGAAAATGACTCTATTTGCGGTCATAAATGTTGCATTGGGGCACAATCTGGCTCCGGCTGCTGACCCAGATATGTCTGTAAGCGTTACAATATGCCGGCGTCTGAAATGAATTTTTGATCAATATCGAACCCGTTAACCCCAAAATGTCGGGGAAATAACAATATTTTGAGACAAATGGTGCATCGATTACGACTTGGTGGATAGAACATTGGTGGCAAAATATTTGAAGCGTAATTTATCCTAATCAGACCTGGCACCTTTTAATGATTGTATATTTTAAATCTGTGCAGAGACTTATCGGAAAAGATAACAAGAACACTGACAAGACAGAACAATTCGTTATTCCTCCCAATTTATTGCTGGTGTGTCGGAAATCAATTATACTATTCCTATAAAACTGGTGGGTGGGGATTACTGTATTTCCTGTATCGAATTGCAGTTTCACGATAACGCTTAAGCTCATGTCACACACATAGCCGACTATGCCCTCCCAGACAATTGTTGGGAGTTAGTCGTGAGCAAGGTCGTCAGTAATTGGGAGTTGGTCGTGAGCAGGGTCGTCAGTAGTTGGGAGTTGGTCTTGAGCAAGGTCGTCAGTAGTTGGGAGTTGGTCGTGAGCAAGGTCGTCAGTAGTTGGGAGTTGGTCGCGAGCAAGGTCGTCAGTAGTTGGGAGTTAGTCGTGAGCAAGGTCGTCAGAAGTTGGGAGTTGGTCGTGAGCAAGGTCGTCAGTAGTTGGGAGTTAGTCGTGAAGCAAGGTCGTCAGTAGTTGGGAGTTGGTCGCGAGCAAGATCGTCAGTAGTTGGGAGTTGGTCGTGAGCAAGGTCGTCAGTAGTTGGGAGTTGGTCGTGAGCAAGGTCGTCAGTAGTTAGGAGTTAGTCGTGAGCAAGGTCGTCAGTAGTTAGGAGTTAGTCGTGAGCAAGGTCGTCAGTAGTTGGGAGTTGGTCGTGAGCAAGGTCGTCAGTTGTTGGGAGTTAGTCGTGATCAAGGTCGTCAGTAGTTGGGAGTTGGTTGTGAGCAAGGTCGTCAGTAGTTGGGAGTTAGTCGTGAGCAAGGTCGTCAGTAGTTGGGAGTTGGTCGTGAGCAAGGTCGTCAGTAGTTGGGAGGTGGTCGTGAGCAAGGTCGTCAGTAGTTGGGAGTTGCTCGCAAGTCTTTAAAAGTCGCCTGCACCCGCCGACCTTACATTTTGAAAAGTCAAAGTCGGGAAAGCCGTAGTCCTATACACGTGTCTCTCACGACCTGTTATTCTGCCTGTCAATCTTCCACCACCCACGTGCTTTCAACCTACTCTGTCCGGACAGACACCCAAGCCTACAGTCCAGCCACCCAAAACAATATTTCTGTACCAGAAAGTAACAATTTTGTCACAGTAGTGCTACAGCGCGCGCAGATCTCGAAGTAGTTGTCGTTCTCTTTTTATAAATGTATTTTTATTGCCCAAACAGTACCCGTGCAGGCGCAGCCTTTATATGGCTGAATTGATGCAGGGTATCACATAATAATCAATACAAATCACAACAAATAATACACATGATACGCATATCTGTCGCAAGGGTTTGTGCGACTGCCATTCGGCGCCACAAGGTGACCTCAATACGACTTTCCCCAACCAAAGTTAGGTACCCATTCACACATGGGTGGAGTGAGGAAAGTTGTGTAAAGTGCCTTTCCCAACGGTACAACGTCGGGTGCATGTCCAGACATGTCCAGGGTACATCTCGGAATCGAACCCGGGTCTCCCCGGTTCATAGTCGAACGCTCTGCCACTACGCCACCCGACGCCACATATATTGTACTCAATATATCACAGCCCCGAGAAGATTTATGTCACCAATAAGACTTCACCTCAGATATACATCTTCTCCTTGACGGTTTCTTGAGTGTTCCACGGCAGACTTTAATGAAAGGAATCAGCAGTAGGTTCCTGAGGGAAGAGGAAACAACCTCGGGAACATAAATCCAGATCGCATTCTCGGAAAGCTCACACTCGTTATATATTAGAGTTAGCGCCCATCCTCTGGAGATAGAGAGAGGCCGGTATAGAAGGCTACCTGTATGTGAAAGAATGTGTAAATATTGTAATGCAAAGGCTGTGGAAGACGAAATACACTTTATCTCAAATTGTTCCTTTCATAGCAACGCTCGAAATGAGGTAACTATTAGTATTCAAACTTCTACAATTTATCCCAATTTTAATAAACTTACAAAGAAAAAACTATTCTTCTTTTAACTTCCCAAAACCCACTAATTTTAGAAAAGGTGGGACATTACGTCTTCCAATAAATAACAAAAGTAATTGGTAATTAAATAACGTTAATTAGAAATGATATTTTAAAATAAGTTAACAGAGGTTTAACTGAAGTACAAACATAAGCAAAAAAATGAAGCAATAACTCCAGAATATATAAATGAATTTTGAATTTAAATCTTATATAACATGTAACTGAAAATTCAAACTTATACTTAGTTTATCGAAGTGGGACTTTAACTTGAGATAAGATGTCAAATATCGGTGGGAAAGAAAAGTAGGTGATTTTGGTACCAAAGGTATATGGTATACAGTAAAATACTAATCAAGAGACAAATCATAGAAATATTACATTATAAATAACCTTGCCTCTCTATCCCTCTTTTACAGATATTTTCATGGTCATTGCTCTGCAGAACTCACCCAACTAGTTCCACCACTCAGAACTTTTAAGCGTTCCACTAGGTTCTCCACTAGCTCACACAACTTCACCGTCCAAATTCCTTGTTCGAAATCTTTTTACAGTGACAGTTTCTTTCCCCGTACGGCCAAGCTTTGGAATTCTCTCCCTGACAAGTGTTTCCCACCAACCTACAATCTACAGGCTTTCAAATCAAACGTTCACCGCCATCTCTTGACATAGCCATGTTTCTCTCATATTTCTAGATCAATGCCGAGAAGTGGTTGTATAGGCCTTGCATTGAACCACTCCGTTAAAAATAAAAAAAAAACGTAAGCTTCGTTTAGGGACGTCCTCTCAGATGGTATGTAAAGCCAGAGGTCCCGTGTTTGAGGAGAGCCACACCTTGATCACATTTAAAGATCCCACCACAGTTATCGAAAAGAGCACGGGTCCTTCCCAACGTGTGGTACAAACCTTACAGTCTGGTCCCAATATGTTGCCATCTTGAAAAGGTGATCGGTTATGTCGATAATGTTTACCCTCGGACATGGTCTGCTCTGTTAATTCTTACTCAAACACATTCACATACTTGTACTACTAGTATATGGTGACAGGAGTAGAGCAGACCATGCAATTGCAACATTATGTAACCCAACACCAGTCACCATGGTGACAGACGTCAACAAATCATGTCATTGGCCAGGTCAGAGGTTAGTGTTTGGAACAGAAGAGGGGGAAGAAACTGAGTAAAAACAATATGTTTTCCTTCGGTAAACATAATAAAAGAATGGGTTTGATAAAGGGTCCAAGCACCGTTTCGCTGATAAGGCTGTTACCATTCTACAAGGGAAGCATCCCCTGAGAGACTTTCATCGTCATCATCATCACCATCGTCCTTCCAAAAAACAACATAATTGATGTAGAGTAATCCATGTTTAAGTATCATCACTTTCTTATTAAATTCGTCCGAGGCTATTTTGCATAAATTTTGATATTTTCTTACTGGGGCGATTTCTCAAACCAGAAATGGCCCAAAATAGCTGTTTCTTGTGATTTTGACCCGAAACTAAGACAAAATACCCATTTTAAACAAAATAGCCTAGGACAGAAATAACCTGTATGGGGTTGGCTTTCATCTTGTAAAATATAACGACGGAAGGAGTTATTACCGCCTGCGCGTAAATTCATGAAATAAACGGCTATTTTTTTAGCCAAAATGTGTATTTCTAACCCAAAATCCAGGTGTAGAAAAACTGAAGTACCCTTTACTCAATTCGTTTCATGTACAACAAAAACTGTGTGAAGTTTGGTCGCGGTGCGACCAAGCTATCAAAAGTTACAGTCATATGTATAGAATACTACTTTCCCATAAGCGTAGGACGCCTTAACCCAACCGAGTCAAACCTTACAGTATGGTCTCATTGTTGCCATCTTGTAAAGGTGATAGACATCGGTTATGTCGATCCTTCCACAAATGTGGTAATAAATGTCAGTTGAGAAATTTTAAAAAATAGGTTTGATAAAGGGCCCTAGCACCGTTTTGCTGATATGGCTGTTACCATTCTACAAGGGAAGCCTCCCATGAGAGACTTTCATCGTCATCATCATCACCATCGGCTGATGGAACGTGCTTTGAGGTTCGGTGTTGGGGTGTAAATCATCTCTTTGATCGCAGCAAGACTCTGCCCATTTGCGTCGCCTCCAAACCGCTGCCATCCTGACCCGAGACGCCCCGACAAAGTCTACCCGACGAGATCAAGCCCTGCGAACCTCCATCTGCGTGTGGGGTTAATCCACCAGGTCACCAGAGGTGTCGACATCCCTGCTCCAATCGATATTCTTCAGAACCAACACCTCGCCATGATGGCGGCTCGGGCTTTCCACAGGAGCAGTTCACAAATCAAAGCCCTGCGAATCGCTGCTGACACAATTGTGGACATGATGCGATTTGGTGTCCACAATTCGTGAGGTGCTATAGCCCATTGACCTTTTATCGGGACGATTTGCCTGTGAAAGAAGCACGGTCATTAATCCTGAATGACCAAGGAAGTATTCTTTGCCATCATACAGTTCATCCTTGCACACATACAAGAAATGATAGTGATCTCGAACTAATTTAGCTCACTAAATAGCTCATCTTGTAGTGGTCATGACACTTAAGGCAGTATATACAAGTTCTTTGCACTGGAGATATTCTTATCAACAATGAACAGTGGACCACAGCTTGACATCCCATTCTAAAGGTGCACACTTCTCAAATCACAGTTTTCCGAATCTTTGCTGACACAATTGTGGACATGATGCGATTTGGTGTCCACAATTCGTGAGGTGCTACGGTGCTTACATAGCCCATTGACCTCTTGTGAGGAAGATTGCCTGTGAACTGAGATGCAGGGTAACTAAACCTGAATGAACAAGGAAGTATTCTTTACCATGATACAGTCCATCCTTGTACACACACACATGAAGAAGCGATACTAATAGTGATCTCGAACTAATTCAGCTCACTAAAGGGCTTATCTTGTACGTACTGGTCATGACACTAAAGGCAGTATATACAAGTTCTTTGCACTGGATATATTCTAATCAACAAAGAACAGTGGACCACAGCTTGACATCCCATTCTAACGGTGCACACTTCTCAAATCACAGTTTTCCGAATCGCTGCTGACACAATTGTGGACATGATGCGATTTGGTGTCCACAGTTCGTGATGTGCTACGGTGCTTACATAGCCCATTGACCTGTTGTCAGGAAGATTGCCTGTGAAAAGATGCAGGGTCACTAAACCTGAATGAAGGAGGAAGTATTCTTTACCATGATACAGTTCATCCTTGCACACACACAAGAAATGATAGTGATCTCGAACTAATTTAGCTCACTAAAGAGCTCATCTTGTACTGGTCATGACACTAAAGGCAGTATATACAAGTTCTTTGCACTGGATATATTCTTATCAACCATGAACAGTGGACCACGGCTTGACATCCCATTCTAACGGTGCACACTTCTCAAATCACAGTTTTCCGAATCGCTGCTGACACAATTGTGGACATGATGCGATTTGGTGTCCACAATTCGTGAGGTGCTACGGTGCTTACATAGCCCATTGACCTGTTGTCAGGAAGATTGCCTGTGAAAGATGCAGGGTCACTAAACCTGAATGAACGAGGAGGTATTCTTTACCATGATACAGTCCATCCTTGCACACACACACAAGAAGTGGTAGTGATCTCGAAATAATTGAGCTCACTAAAGAGCTCATCTTATACTGGTCATGACCCTAAAGACAAGTTCTTTGCACTGGATCCATGGCTTAACCTCTCATCTTAAGGACAGCGATGCTTTTAGTAGGGTGTGTGTCGAGTGAAGGAGACAGGAATTCAAACTTTCATAATCGCTAGCTACACTGGTATCGGAAACTTGAACACACCGCCTGTTCGTTGCGCTGTTAGATGATTAGTATCGTGCTTGTACACTTTTTGAACTGGATTGACCACCAATCAGGATACACCCTCCATTTGATCCGCTTCGCTCACTCGGTGATTTATTCAGTGGTTATAGGAACCGACCAGACCATATGCCACCAGATACACCTCGGTGCGGGACATCGACCCCTCATTTACGTGGCCTCTTGCACAGGCAGGCATTTTAAAAACATCTCCCACACGCTACTGGAAGGTGCCTCATATGGTGAATGAAGCTTTGATTTAGATACATGCACAACTAGCCTATGTAACCCAAACTCCGGGGGGCTCCCTACATAGTCCGCGGGGGCCGGCTGGATGTTGGGCGGCCGGCAAAAGCGATTTAATCAGGCTACATGCACAACCTAATTGGAAGTTTAACGGCAATAGCTCTAACTACTGATGCCTCAGAGTACAGGTCACTGATCCAGGCTTTAATTTTTTTATGGTGATTCCTAACTAATACTTTACTGTCGAAGGTCGTGGTACGATTTGATGTTGTAGGAATTTCAAGGAGGCTTTGACAGAACACACGCACGTGCACGCACACGCACACACGCACACACGCGCAAAACACCACCGCACACACACACGCACACACACACACTCACTCACACACACACAAACACACAAACACAGGCGCGGCACACACTCACACACAAACACACACGCACACACACACACACACACACACACACACACA
>NW_017802880.1:345517-355452 GCF_001625305.1 Branchiostoma belcheri
CTTTGTACAGAACACACACGCACACACACACACACAATCACACACGCACATACACACCCACACACAAAACACACACAAACACACACACACTCGCACACACGCGCACAGGCCACACACACACACAAACACACACACACAGAGAAACAAACAGACACACACACAAACACACACAGGAGGGAGAGAGATACAAAGAGAGAGAGAGGGAAAGAGAGAGAGAGACATAACAATACCTAGTACCTCCATGCTCAAAGTTCATTCTTTGACCAAGGAGGTTTGACCTTAAACGTTGTCAAGGACATTTTGGGCCTAATGCTAACAGTTGAAGGGATTATGATCCTACTAACTGCAGCTGGCTACTTTTCAAGTAACACAAATCGCACATTAAAGGGCAATAGAAGAAGAATAAAGAAAGCTATTTGCCAATCAGTGTTAGTGTTTTGTGGCCCTGTGGGACCAATCATTGTTTTTTACTTGGCCATTTCTTGATAGCAGTACTTGGTTATTGCAAAGGCAGTATGGTGTATTTAGGACCTTATCTATATATGGGAGTTTGAAATGGCCGTACGCTACATTATACGCATAAGACGGTCTTTGTAACTCGCAAACATTATGTTGTATGGTATAGATAGCAGAGTGGTTCAGCTAGTGGACATGAAATTCCTAGCTGGACTTTGAATTGCGAAAGGCATTCCACAAACTGAAGGCTTAACCCTCACTTGTGCAAATGGCAAAGGATGTTTGGACATCCACCAGTTTATTAGTCATTTTGTACATCATACATAGTCTGGACATCTTTCTTCTGTCTTTCAGTGAGGCCCATTGTAGGTTTATTTTCATTTCCGTGACACTAGCACCTCTTTCATAGTTGTTCATACAGAATCTTGCAGCTTGGTTCTGTACCCTTTCCAGTTTGTCTTTGTCTTTCTTTCTCTCGTCGCTAAGTACTGACGCAAATTCACAATACTAGAATTGTATTCCTGTGGTTCAGTAACATTTTAATTTTTTTATTCGCCCGCGTGCACTAAGTTGGGGGTCTTCAGAGGATGTCATCCATAAAATTAAGTCGGTGTAGCCTTACGGCCTCCCTCGTAAAAGATGGTGCTTCCTATCTAAAACGCCTGACTCTTCATAGACTTTATTCGCTTGCCTGATTTCCTAAGTACAGTGCAGTACTCTATTGGGATGTTTAACCTTCATCGACGTTTTGGGGCCATTATGTTTTCCTTTACTCTTTTCTATACAGACGCCTTAGTACGTGTGAGACGTTGCGGACGGGTCTTCCTTGCGGCGAGACGTCAACTTTGATCACAGGTCTGCTTTGTAATCAAAGACTGCCGTTTCAGGAACCACCGAGCTGGATAACCAGTACCAACAGCGGCCAGTTGTTGGCAGTTATACCGTCAATTATAGCAACACAAAACACGTCATGCATGCTGTGAGCGAACGTTGTTTACACGTATTTGTCACAGCAGTGTACAAGATGATGACATGATCAAAGGGTACTCATGAGCTATCAACAGGGTAGAAATTAACCATAGAAATGATGGTCACCGATTGGCGGTTTCGCTGTCAATTACATTATCTCGCCACTCCAAAGCCAACAAGATGTTGTCAAACATGACGAACTGTTTGTCTGATCAGTGTACAAGATGATGACATGATCAAAGGTACTCAAGAGTTATCAACATGGTAGAAATTAACCATAGAAATGATGGTCACCGATTGGCGGTTTCGCTGTCAATTACATTATCTCGCCACTCCAAAGCCAACAAGATGTTGTCAAACAAGACGAACTGTTTGTCTGATCAGTGTACAAGATGATGACATGATCAAAGGTACTCAAGAGTTATCAACGGTGTAGAAATTAACCATAGAAATGATGGTCACCAATTGGTGGATTCGCTGTCAATTACATTATCTTGCCACTCCAAAGCCAACAGGATGTTGTCAAACAAAATGAGCTGCTTGTCTGACAGCTTCCTGTTTTCAACGTGGTGTGCGTGGAGAAAAACAAGTATGAACTTCGTCATACGGTTTGTGAGAAATCATGTTTTGATCAGATCCTGTTTACTGTCTTCTCAACTATTGACACTGAAACTTTATTCACAAAATCATGCCCGAAGGCTAATTGCTTTTACAATCAAGTATAATACTCATTGCAATACAGTAACAGGAGACAGGTAACAACTGTCTGGAAAAAACTTCTACTTCTACTACTACGCTAGCTATTATGCGGTTCGACTTCTTCTTTGAAGGCAGTGGATAATGAATAGTCCCACATTCTGCATAATTAGTGGGTTTTGTGATCTTAGTAGAAATGCAGTTTTTTTGGTTTGGGTGACTTCACATGAACAAGGTTTATGTAACAGCGAACTGTCTGACATATTGATCAGTGAAAACGTTGTCGTGGGCGCAATGAATCTTGACACAGCAGGTGGTTTCACACAGAAAAACATTCTTACATTGAAAGTTCATCTGCGTTGGTAACGTCTTGTTGAAGTGCTAATGCTCGGTGAGGAGGGGTAATCAGCCCCTGACAGCAGCTGGGAGATTGTGTCACTTGCACATGTACAGACTTGGGCCTTGTTCATATGAAACCACCTGAACCGCGATTCGGGTAACTCGCATTAATATTCCTCACACCTGGTCCACGTGCCACACATTCCTTTCAAACCGTGCCCGATCATGATTCTCCTAATCTACATTAGTTGCTGTTTGATGAAAACACGCAAGGTAGCGTGTTATTAATGTCAGAGGTCAACGACCTGCTTGCTGATGCCCCCCTCCCAGCGTATCGCCCGAATGCCGACGTGGTCCCACCAGAGGCGGTGAAGCTCGTCCTAGAACGGACACATTATTTGACCATTACTGCTCTTTAAGTTGCTGCCACGTAAATTTTGGTATTGCATATAAATAAAGAAATACCATCCCGTAATCCATGACCAGGTGAAGTCACGTTGAAATCACATTGCGTTCAGGCGCAAATCGCGATGCGGGAAAACCGGTTCGAAACCACCTCTGGAAGTGGTTTGGGATCGAGCCGCTTTCAATGTGATTTGGAGCGTTCAGATGGAGCCACTTGAAACCGGCTTCGGGGGAAACCACATGTGAAGTACAATAGATTTCAAGAGTCTCGATGTTAGAGACTGATTTGAATATATCTTTACAACGCAAAAATAGGTAGATATATAAAGGAATGCTTTGTTATTAGAAAAAAATTCCGAAACTTGTGATTAGCCCACTCGATTGTTACAATTCATCAAAGACTTCTGCTATCCCTTATTATTTGAATGATTATGATGTAGATTTGTTAGGTTTATTCGACATTAGGTCTTGTTCAACACATTTTATTGTTTGCTACTCTCTTTATGTAGTTTGCCATACATTGTACCATGTGCAATTGTCGTACAATAAAGTTCTTCTGTAAAGCGCCTTCACTGATTTCATATGAACAGGGCCTTGGCACGCTGAAGCAGTTCGTACATTCGTATGACAGTTGTGAAGAGGTCATTAGAGGTAGAACTACGCGCGTTCGTTACGCAAGAGACATGTTTTTCAGCACGCTTTCCTGTTTACAGGACCTTGATTGCCTATCAACAGTTGATAGCCTCCAATAAGTGATTTTGATTGTTGTGTGTGCTCGGTAGTTCCATACAGCTTACGTGTTATGAATGTACGTGTTGTGATGTGTTATTTTATTTTATTTTATTTTATTTTATTTTATTTTATTTTATTTTATTTTATTTTATTTTATTTTATTTTATTTTATTTTATTTTATTTTATTTTATTTTATTTTATTTCGTTTCGTTTCATTTCATTTTATTTCATTTAATTTTATTTTATTCACATTTATTTTTCGAGGATTGGACGAAAACTTGTAGAACGTATCTCAGCCCTCTCCTCACACATAAAAGGAAACAATAAAAGAAAGTAATAAGAAGAAGAAGAACAAATGACAAAGGTACATAATGAGCTGGTGTACAAATCAAAATCAATCAACTAAATGAAACAAAACGTCCTGTCTGCAAAATAAAGTTGAAAACCACATCAAATATTTTACAGTATTGTGTACAATATTGCGATATGTGCTAGTGTGATCAATATATGTAATACACTGTGATTTTAAGGATCCATGAAGAATAGATTAGATTTGCAAGTGTAATTTAATGGATTTCGAACAGGCATTAGACATTAGAAATAACAAGCTTACACTACGGCAAGCCTGCTTACTGCATAATAGGTTTTCATCAAAGCATAAATGTCAAGTTGAAAATGCAATGACGTTGGCTTGACGTTGACGATCATGTGCTATGGACTGGTGGACGTACCAACCACTAAGTATCTGATACCAGCCCAGAAAAGAACAAGAAACAGTCATGCCTTCAAATATCAGAGTTATCAACCAAGAACTGAGGTATTCAAAAACTCGTATGTCCCCAGAACTATCGTACACTGGAACTACATCGCCACCAAGCACAGTAGAGGCATCATCACTAGAAAGCTTTAAACAACTCCTGCAATCAAATGTGCAAAGATCGAGTGAAACCAGTCGTTCGGTGTGATATAGCTAGCTGCCGCCTTGCCGCGTGCCTGCGAAGCCGGTGTGTTACGCCGAAGGTCGCTTATACCGGTTATACCGATACAGAAACAGATATGGAACACTATCATCGCCTATCAACCTTTACGTCGGGCATATCTTTAGAAGGAAAATGTATTATTTATTTATTTCAAATTTATTTTTACATATATTCACATATGAAAAAAGGCCATGGGAAACAGGTAAGTGCCTTTACAAATCCCTGACCATATAATAAAAAAAATACATGTAATAATAATAGTAACAAAAAGTAATAATAAAAAGTACATGTAATACAAAATAATACAGTAACATATAATAAAGTCTCATGACTTAAGTAACAAAAATTGAAACAATAATAATAACAACAACAATAATAATAATAATAATAATAATAATAATAATAATAATAATAATAATAATAATAATAATAATAATAATAATAATAATAATAATAATAATAATAATAATAATAATAATAATAACGAATGACTGAATTACGTATTTAAGATAAGGTACAATTTTGGTATTGTTCAACGAAGGTGTATACCAAATCATAAATAAACAAAATCCATGATTATTGACCAAAAATGTCATATAATATATATAAAACAAAATAGCAATTGTTTAAATACTTCTTTTGAATAGCACTTGTCATCATCTTTATTTGAATTTTTTTGGACCTTACATTTACGCGGTAGAAAAAATAATATGCCATTGAATAGCAAAGTTCTTTATTTGAAATCACTTAAATATAAATTTATATTAGTCAAATATCTAAAACAGTTGCAGATAATGCAACACAGGTATATCTACACCGCTGCCGTCTTCCAATAATGATCTCCTAAAATGGAAATCTCCGAAAATTTCATTTCATTTATTTCATTTGTTTTATTTTACCAGAGTAGTACGCTCAGGTCTACTGACTTGGTTTCAGGTATCTCTAGGGTTACATTTATAAAATACACAATATACATAGGAAAACACACTAAAAGAATATACATTACAATTTCAGCTCAACATACATAACAATCGTAAAAACATTCGCCACTCAAGTCCCACTCAGAGAGTCTTTGAAAGATGTTCAAGTTGAGAGCTGTCTTTGCTCCCTGGAAAGTTGGTTCCACAGAACCGGGCCCTGGTACTGCAGAGACCCTTCGAACGTGTTATGTTATCGGTAGTAAAATCGGTAGTAACATTAGAGCTTATTCTATTTGCCTGTTTTCTGCGATTTGATTTATTTTAAGTATTGGTTGATGTAGGGATTCGTTACATCTTCAATAGCTTACAAATAAGCCCTTCTGTGATTACAAAGGGGCCGGTGTATCAAATGTTTTCCCTAAGGAAAGGCCCGCCTGTAGTGTTTCTTTCTTTGAAGGCTGATGAGCCCTTTGTAGATAGCTTGAAGAAGTGGTCGTTTGAAATCTTCAGTGTCAGCGCAACTGTGTAGGGAAGAATTAATTAGTCATATTTCTCGAGCTAGGTGTAACATAGGACATGACAAACATCCGAATATCTAATAATGAATGAATGAATGAAAGGTTTATTCGTCAAACATATATATATAGACACATATATATATATAAACAAATAGGGACCTCTGACCTCTCCACTGTATTTTAAGTATGTAATTTAAGCTAGCTTTAATTGTTATGAATATAAGCAAGTAGGCCTACGTGTTAAGATTGTTATTGTTATACTGATGTTGTCGTGTATACATGTTGTAATTGTAGCTATTAAGTTAACTTTGTAATTGATTATATTTCATATTTTAAATGTAATGTTAAAGGACTCCAGGAAGACTAGTAAACAAACTTTGTATTACTAATGGAGATTCCTAATAAACATAAACATAAACATAAACATAAACATGGCAGCCATGGGCTGAATTGCGTTTTTCACAACAATAACAGATTTAAAAATACACTTAAAAGTACATCCTTAACCACATGAAACGTCATTATAAAGTGTTTCTTAAAACCTACAATCAGATATGTACAAATCTCAGCGTTCAATGACCACGCCTACTGTTTTGCTATCACTGGTACTGCTTGTTTAACAGGTAGGTAATATGGACGATTGGACTGTTATGAAATCGTTTTTTCTAAATTTAAACATTTTAACCTTCGGCTGGGGCAGAGTAAAAGTAGCCGACCTGGTCGAACACCAGCCAACCCTGCTCCCGACATTAAAGACCCCCAGTGCAGATTTTAGAGCTTAGAGACCAGATTTTCAATTTTTTTTAATGTATGAAGACCTTTATTGTACACACATACCCACTGGGTTAAGTACAGGTCACAAAAAAGGATGGAATATAGATAACGTTACATATGTACATCGTTAAGTAGCTACAATTAAGTAAATTCGGTTTCTTCTTGTTCCTTAGTAATGGCAAAAAGGTAAGAACAGATATGTTTCAATGCAGAAGGTTTGTCTAAGCTCATTAGAAATATAAATTTATCTGTACAGCTTAGATGTATAAAGAAGGGGAACATAGATTGTATCAGATTATAAAGATCTACTCTCTCTTTGTGGTATAGTTTACATTCTGTTACAAAATGTTTCTCATCTTCGATTCTTCCTAGATCACAGTACCGACATATTCGTTGTTCTAGGGGAGTGCGGTTATGTCTACCGGTTTCGATGTGTAATTTGTGGCAACTAATTCGGAGTTTTGTGACGGCAGTTCTGTGCCGTAGATTATCAATATTCAGGTACTGTTATATTCTAGTCACTTATCTACATACTGTCCCAAAGTATATCGACAGTCATGAATGCCCAAAATTCTTAACCTCCAAGCAGATCTTTGGTGGGGGTAAAACAGTATCAAATTGGCCAGTCTGTAACCATTTCCCCACCCAAGTTGGTGGTGGTAGCGGCAAAAAGGGCCATATGTAAAGATGAAACGATCTTCCACCATCAACCTCTGCTTGGAGAGTACAAAATTCTCGGTTTCTCGGTTTCTTTTTGGGTACCACCCAGAAAATAAAGGACTAATCTTGGGGCTTGTATCTGCAGTGATAAATGCCTAAAGTATGAAATACTGATTGAAATGTGTTAATGTAGGGTTTTATGCGTCAATATCATACAGATTGAATTATTCGGAATATTTTCAGTTGAAATGAAATTGTATTGGATGCCTTTAACACCTATGGTTGTGGGGAGTTCCGCTAGTGTTCGGGGGGGGGGGGCAAATTCGGCTCTGTGTGACAGGGGCTCATTTAAAGCACAGAGATATATACTGCACCTGGAAAATTCGACTTATTAGGGGCCATTTCCTTTAACATATAAACCTAAGGGGCTAGATATATGTATGGGAAACATAGACGTAAATAGAAGTGCCAACTGTGAAAGGAAATTCGATTCTCCCGGTTGGAAGTATTTGGGGCATGTTCCATACCCCAGGCGTACATAATATGTGCTATTTTGTTTTCTTGTCGAAAACGAAATTCCTTCTATGAGTTTAAGAGTCTCTCTCTCTCTTTCTCTCTCTCTATCTATCTCTCTCTCCCTCTCTCTCTCTCCTCCTCCCCCTCCTCTCTCTCCTCTCTCTCTCTAGTTAAGGTGTTCAGACAATAAATCTAATTTTAAGCTAAGATTTTGTAAGTACGAACTATTGGTAACGAAGAACGCAAGTAAGGATGTGGCTGTCCTTTGCTAGTAAATCATTCATTCAATAATGGCCAGAAAATTGACTTTGAAAATCACGATTCACTGCCTTAAAAACGCCTTTACATCATTTAATGCCCTTTCCACGCGGCGTCATCTTGTTGGAATCCACGTCATTTTTCACCCAGCATTATCAGAAGTCAGCAGAGATCAGGACTAACACTTCAGTTAGCACCGAGGAGATCATTGATTCACATTTGAATATTTCTGTCTGTCCCTACTTTGAACGCTCTTACTAGTCACACTCTTACAGTCAGTTGACATGAGCAAAAGAATTTGCCAATTTTGTAGCTTGCGCAGCCGAACACCAGCCGATCTGGCCGAACGGTAGCCGACCTACTCCTAACCATGGTTGGGGTCTCTCGGCTAGTGTTAACGTTAGGGAGTTCGGGAGGCCAGGGGCTTTAATATTTATTTTATTTATTTTATTTATTTTATTTATTTTATTTATTTTATTTATTTTATTTATTTTATTTATTTTATTTATTTTATTTATTTTATTTATTTTATTTATTTTATTTATTTTATTTATTTTATTTATTTTATTCATTTTATTCATTTTATTCATTTTATTCATTTTATTTATTTCATTTATTTCATTTATTTTATCTTATTTATCTTATTTATCTTGTTTATCTTGTTTATCTTATTTATCTTATTTATCTTGTTTATCTTATTTATCTTATTTATCTTATTTATTTTATTTATTTTATTTAAATATATTGAGTTTATTGACTTCGTTCACAATTCAGTAAAATACATGGCAGCTTCATTTGTGTACAAAGATGCTGAATTGCGCATTTTACATTATAAACATGGTAACAAATCTATATCTATATTACAAGATCAACATGATAACAAATTAAAAAACTAGTTAAAAATTTATTTTATTTCGTTTATCTTATTTATTTTATTCATTTTATTTTATTCACTTTTTTCACTTTATTCACTTTCTTTATTTATTTTATTTATTTTATTTATTTTATTTATTTTATTTATTTTATTTATTTTATTTATTTTATTTATTTTATTTATTTTATTTATTTTATTTATTTTATTTATTTTATTTATTTTATTTATTTTATTTATTTTATTTATTTTATTTATTTTATTTATTTTATTTATTTTATTTATTTTATTTATTTTATTTATTTTATTTATTTTATTTATTTATTTATGTCATTTATGTCATTTATTTCATTTTATTTATTTATCTTGAGGACACATGGGTGGTCCCTTCAGCCGTTGGAGCTGATTTCAAAGGGACCCCATACAAGAAAATAATGTAACATAAAATAATAATTAAACATAACAGAGAAATCATAAATCAAAATACAAGATCAGTCAGAGGTGAGATGTCAGAGGTCAAGCTCCAAATAATACAAACTTAGGAATAGTAGATCATAAAATAATAAAGTATTTCAACATAGTAGTAATAAACCTAATGTACAAATCAAGCAGATAACAAAAGAATACTTAAATCATAATCGGTCAGTGTTCAAAAGGAGTGAAGTGTCGGAAGGTCATGTTTCAGTCTCTCTTTAAATGATTTAAGGGTGGGTGCTTGTTTTGTGTAAGACTTAAGTGAATTGTAAGTTACTGCCGCTCTATATGCAAATGTACGTTGGCCTGCTTTGGATGTGTAGTCGGGTCTCTGTAATAATTGCATGCCCGTAGCCAGGGGGGGGG
>NW_017802880.1:355509-390379 GCF_001625305.1 Branchiostoma belcheri
CACACACACACACACAAGGCTCAAATGTCCACTTTTTGGTCCACTTTTTATCTAAAGGTCCAAGATTTCTCTTTAAAATATGACTGATTCGTGTCACCAGCGAGGCTGGAATTGTAGGAAATCGGCTCACTTTGTCATTGAAAAAAGTTATCTCTTATTTTTTCTTTGAAATCCTCTAAAAAATGCAGGAAATGGTATTTCAGAAGGTTCATTTTTCAAAAGCCCCCCATTCAAAATCCTGGCTACGGGCATGAATTGTGCTTGTCTAGTCTGATAGTTGTGTATTTGGTTGTTGCAAATGAATGTATTGAGTAGATAACCGGGGAATGAACTGTTAGAAAATCCTTCTGTGAGTGACATAATGAGAGACAGCAGTCCCTAGGGTGTCCTCAAACTAGACTGGCAGAGGAATGGACCAGGATTTACAGCTTTTCCGTGCGATTAGTAAGGGAAGGCTTATAAATCAATTAATCCCTGGATTCTAAGTACATTATCTTCGCAGGGCTTCATAAATCCACGATCACACAACTAGGTTAGAACGATTTACGCGGTACACTAGGTAGAAGTGGCGATAAGGCCACACCAAGTAAATTTTATTGATGACGTCCGCGCGCGCATTGATTTTGGCCTGTTCCTAGAAAAAAAAACACAAGAATTTCCGCTTCCTGTAACTATGACCAAAGAGTCACGACAGTTGCCTTGGGGTGACTGAGAACAGGAGAGAAGAGGAAGATGAAAAGGAGAAGGGAGGAGACAGAAGAAGATGACAACCGAGACTCTAGTGAGAGAACAGTGTCATGTGTACCGTACTATACTTGTACATACATGTACCTTTGACACTCTTTGTTCAACACTGTTCAAGCTAGCACAATAGTCCACATCCTTTTATTTTATTAATATCTACGCTCCTATTTTGCATAGGTAGAAAATGTAGTAATGCATGCAAAGGGTTAATCAGCAACCAATTTTGCCTTTTATGCTTTGTTTCTGCAGGCCTGCAAAATGTGATGAAAGAAACAGGACAGGACGACAACTGCTGTTCCACCTGATTTATTGCTGTTTTGATGATGAATAAAAGACTTCTTGCTTGTTACACTGTGTCACCTCATTCAATTTGTGTCCTAACATCTGTTGTCTCTTAGTATATTTCTAATCTAGGCATCTTGTTTTTTAGGGCCCTTCTTGTTTTTTTTTCGCCCTCTCGCATTAGATTTAGGGTGTCCAAAGGACGTCATCCATAAAATTTACTTGGTGTGGCCTGAACAAGAATTCGGAGATCTCATACCTCCATGAAATATATTAAGTTTTCTAAATTGTTTTTACACAGCACACTACAGTACAGAACAAATAACACAGGTTTTTGTTTTCAAACACACAGTAGCACCTTTGGCCTGAATATGGTCATGTAGGCTATTCCAGAGGGAGAACCTCAATAATCAAACCGGGCAGGCGCTGCCTCCACCCCGCGCATCTGTTTTCCCCGGAAGTTCTGCTGCAGTATCAAGGTCAGCCACCAGAAGGCCCATATTTGACCTTGACCTTTGGCTTTGTAAGACCTACCAGCATACCAAATATTATCACAATCCATAAAGGCGTTCTGAAGTTATGCTGACTACAAATGTGCGGAAACACAAACACACACACACACACACACACCTCACACACACACAGAAATACATACATACATACATACATACATACATACATACATACACACACACAGACGTGTCAAAAACATTACCTCTATGGAGGTAATTATCACGAAATTCAAGGGTTGACTCGGCTCGCAACAAGTTGCAAAGTATACATGATATCAACACCGCCTAGCTCAAATTCGGCATCAGTGTTAATCAGATTATCAGTGAGGTAACGACTTGAAGTAGATATTATTACGGTGCAATCAAAACGAGCCCAAGATGTACATCCATCTCTGGTGAAAATACTCTATGCGATACCAAACTAAACACGGCGGCGATCTTTCACATCCGTTAGGCTACACCGCCTTAATTTTCTGGATGACATCATCTGAAGACCCCCAAACTAGTGCGCGCGGGCGAATAAAAAAAATCCGGCCAAAAATAAAAATGCTACTGAACCACAGGAATACAATTCTAGTATTGTGAATTTGCGGCAGTACTTAGCGTCGAATACAACAAGCCGGCACATGCTGGATTTTTGCCGAATTTATGAATCGGCACTGTACTGAGTTGTTGAGTAGTCGTGGAGCTTCGGTAGCCTGGGTGCCCGGCTCCGTATTGTTGCTAACTACTATGGACTGACTACCCAGGCTTAGAGCCAGAGCCTCGGTGGACGTGATCTTTTTTTATGGGTTCACCACACCACGAAGTGGTGGTGAACCCATATTGCTTTTTCTGATGTTTCTTCTTCTTCTTCTCCTCCTGCCATTTTTTAAATGGATTCAGCTTCTTCATTTTAGGGCCTAAGGTCCTGAAATTTGGTATGGAGGTACAGTGGGCAAATACCCCTAGGCGTTTTTAAATTTTTGTGATACAGGCTTTTAGAATGGTTTTATTTGAGTTTTTTGGCTGTGTTATAGCAAATGTATTACTGTGTTAGTGTGCCGTGTTTACCACGTCTGGGCATGAGTCATCACAATGGAATGCAGGGCATCAACCAATAGGCATGCAGCTTTCCTCTATACTTCTTGCTGATTGGCTGTTGGGATTTAACTTGATTAACACCTGCACAGAGCATTTCCACCTGCACAGAGCATTTCTTGCTGATTGGCTGTTGGGATTTAACTTGATTAACACCTGCACAGAGCATTTCCATACTGACAGTATGTCTTTATTCAAGTGTTTTGGTAGGTATTTCAAGCTTTTCTGCTCCAGCATTGGAATGCGGGGCATGAACGTTTTTTTATTTATTTTGAAAATCAACAGTTTGCATTATGCAATTAAAAATCCTAACCAATAAAGTAGGGAATAGCTATCCAACTGTTGTTTTAGTTGTATGTTACTTCATATTATAGTTATATCAATGTAAATCATTGTTTTCCCTTGTGTTTCTCATTCTTTCCCTGCCATGTCGTAAAATGTGGTGAACCCATCGCTGTATTTGCTCCAAAGCAAATATGGCCTTTCTAGTTTTTTTTGTTTTTTTTTTGAGAATAGGCAAAACACAGGTGTGGACTAATAAGTGCAATTCGTGTCGCCACCCGAAACTGTCTCGAGCCTCGCCTTCCAACCAGGTAAATTTGCCGAGACCGCATATATCATTTAATACAACTCTGCTTCGTCAACCACCGATTTACATATATGTTCGTCAACCACCGATACACAAACACACACACACACACACAGAGAGAGAGAGAGAGAGATACTAGATAGATAGATAGATAGATAGATAGATAGATAGATAGATAGATAGATAGATAGATAGATAGATAGATAGATAGATAGAGAGAGAGAGACAGACAGACAGACAGACAGACAGACAGACAGACAGACAGAGACTGTTTAGCATACGCTGTGTCCGGCACTTAAACTATATCTTAAATATATATCTCACTTTATTCTTTCCAACACACTCTCATTTCAATGCTCATTTCAATGCTCATTTCAATGCTCATTTCAATGCTCATTTCAATGCTCATTTCAATGCTCTGTTATGATTCAACGTCTCTTTGTTAGGCTAACCATTTCCTATGATTGTTCGAGAAGGGTGATCATGTTACTGCCATGTTCCTGTTGTCACTGGCAGCTGCAGTCGACAACCGCAGGGTTTAGGCCGTGTTCATGTGAAGTCAGTGAAGGCGCTTTACATGTGGTTTCCCCCGAAGCCGGTTTCAAGTGGCTCCATCTGAACGCTCCAAATCACATTGAAAGCGCCTCGACCCCAAACCAATTCGGGAGGTGGTTTCGAATCGGTTTAACCGCATCGCGATTCGCGTCTGAACACAATGTGACTTCGCCTGGTCATGGATTACGGGGTGATATTTCTTTATTTATATGCAATACCAAATTTTACGTGGCAGCAACTTAAAGAGAAGTAATGGTCAAATAATGTGTCCGTTCTAGGGCGAGCTTCGCCTCTGGCGGGACCACGTCGGCATTCGGCCGAGACACGCTGGGAGGGGGGAATCAGCAAGCAGGTCGTTGACCTCTGACATTAATAACACGCTACCTTGCGTGTTTTCATCAAATAACAATGAATGCAGTTTCGGAGAATCGTGATCGGACACGGTTTGCAAGGCACGTGGACCAGATGTGCGGAATGCGAGTTACCCGAATCGCGGTTTGGGTGACTTCACATGAACAAGGCTTTAGTCGAGCCGAGCCTAGTACCTAAGCCACTCTGAGTGGAGCGAAAATGAGCGAGGTTTCAAAATATTTCATGGAATGACGGAAGAAGGGGATTTTAACGTGAACAGGCGTCGGTCTTGTTACACGGGCGAGACGCCTGAACTAAAACATGTGTCTCTGAATGAAGTCAGACGATATCCAGTCACGTCGCATAACTCCAAACGGGACCCAATTAGATCTGAGCTGACGCAAGGCAGGACGTCAATGTTAAAAGAACCTTTTTGATGTGAGGTACCTGAATGTGAGCTCAAGAGGTGTAGTCAGCCCGCTTATTACTCGATAGCAACGCCATCGATATCACCACACGAGCCCATCTCTGACAAGAGCCATCAGTTCTGGGAATCGTGGGTGGGGGAACTCAAAATGTCGAAGCAATCAACAGTCATATCTCTCAATCACTACATGTTCAGACTCCATCCCTTTGGGCTGATTCGTTATAAACCGCCCTGGGAGGACTGCTGCGGAAAATTGACTTAGTCTAGCTGTCTTTCATTCACTGGAAATATTCCAAACCATCCTTCAAACTTGATTATTCCAGTACTGATTGCGATTTGCAACTACGTGTACCTTTCTCCGTTGGAGTGAAATTTTCCATTGCTTGCTTTTGGATTGTTGGTGTATCCACAGCACGAAAACAGACATTTAAGCAATCTTTCCGCAATGTGTAAAGAAGTATTAAAGTTGATCAAATATTTCAGTAGACTTTACGACTTCGTAAAGGCTGCTGAAAGGCAAATTCCGCCTTTCCGTCACCTTTCAGTGTGCTTAAATACGACATAAACATATTTTGTATCTTTACGCTTCCTTTACGAATCCGTAAATATATTTGAGCAAAAATTTAGCCCCGGTTTCCGTCCACATTTGGCGTCTGTAGTTCCGTTTTAAATTCTTTTCCCATCTTTTCTAGGAATCGAGATCCTTTGGGAGGAACAGGCCATAGGTCTGTCTATTAAGCTGTTTCTCTGCAATTGTGCAAGCTCGGCTATCTCTAGCTTAGATACATGCGCGCGGCCAATGTTCGGTAATTCTTTTACATAACCTTTCTTTGTACCAAGGGAGAAGGAAATAAGCTGTATGTGAAGCGAACAGAAGCCTTTTTCTTCACTAGTATTTCAATGGAATACAGAAAAAGGTGACATCTAAACGCAAACGTATTTTCCTGGCTGTGTTTGTGTTTTTTTTTCTTGTGTGTGGGGGGGACGGTTCTTTTATTTCAAACACAAAACATACCCAAATGAGACACCAGAACACTATTTATTACACTGCAAATGTTATAATACTGAAAGAACCAAAATGTTGTTATCCATATCTTGCCTTCATCTTGAAAACATACTCCCTTCCGACCCACTCAACGCAAACGACGCCACATTATGCACTTTACTTCTTACAGGTAGCCCCTCCCTCCCATACCCTACTAACTGCCGTATCTTTGATATTGTGTTCAACTATATTCATTACACTGGAAGATTTGACCAATCTCATTAATGTTATGTTATAGGTATTGGTGCGCCAGCCACTTTCATTTTATGTATATGTTATACTTTATGTCATCTTTATGTTTACTTTTGTATTATGTTTTATGAGCAGCGGATTTACATAAGCACAACAAGTGCTTCCTATCCAATGCTCAAAAATCCATGTGAATAAAATAAAGAAATAAAATAAAACATATCCACAGACCAGCAAGGACGTATTGGAGGGTCCCTTGTGCAATACTAAACTTCCTAAATCCACCGGGCTCCCGTTAGCCTCTACAAGGCTTCGGGAGGCGGCTGGAAAGAGTAGAAATCGGCCAAATAGAGAGATAACATGCCAGGGGAGTTGTCTGCTGGGAGAGAACATTTTGCAGACAAACTCCCCCGGCATGTTATCTCTCTATTTGGCCGATTTCTACTCTTTCCAGCCGCCTCCCGATGCCTGGTAGAGGCTAATTTTCCGTCTCTGGCCTTTTGCCCTCCTGTCATTCTGCCTGTCAATTGTTCCTCTGCCCACGTGCTATCAACCTACCCTATGGACAAGCATACACACATACAACCCCACAGCTTAGCCACCCAAAACAATGCATTGTTCCCGTGGGTAAATATGATCTCAATCCACCCAAAGCTTCCTGAGTAATGTTCTCCAACGTATGCGGAAACGTAAACTAACAAACAAACAAGCAAACAAGCAAACAAACAGTTGTACGGAAAAAACAATACTTCTTTCACAGAGGTAATCAACGATGCATTTTTGAAATTATATAACGGTTTGCTGAATGGTTATAAATTAAATATAATAGAAAGTTTATTGTAAATACTTGCCCGAGGGCTAATTTCAGTTACAAACAAAATAAGAAATTATATAAAGAAAATACAGTGGTATGTGAGACTATATCTACGTCTAGCATTATACTATATTCTACAACATGCATGGTAATAGTTAAATGAAAGGAAGAATGGACGAGTCGGGCCACCCCGCCGTTCATGTTGGTTTGGCCCATCCTGCCTTGACGCGCTCTTCCTACGCATCTCTCTTCAGACCAACCAAAAGTACGAGCGCCTCGCGAGCCTCGCCAGACTAGCAGTGACCTGTGGACCGGGCAACACCGGCGAACAGACGCACGACCTACCGCGTACCGCCGGTACACCGTGCCTCTCCCGCTGCGCTCATTTCCCGACAATCCGCCGCGCCGGCCCGAGCGATATAGAACTGACCCGGACGGTGAAAAACAGGCTGGTGGAGAGGAGAGTCTACTTTTAAGCGTCATCGACCAGATCTGGCCAGAAGATTTCACCCAGGAGAGCAGGCCCTTTCAGGTAAGTCCAGCTCTTTCTTTGCTTTCGTTTTTGTTTATCTTCTTGCGACTACAACAGAAGGTGCAAAATGTTCCTCTTTGTTCCGATAGTTTCCCTCCCTGTTGGTTAATATATATAGCTGGTTGGGAAAAAGTGTACCCTCGCTAGTAAAGTGGCGCTTGGGCAGCAGGTATTGAGGCGGTGCGGCGGCTGCCTGTTGGAGCGGGCCGCTTGCCGCACGGACCAGCAATTTTCCTCTCTGTCTTTTCACACGGTTCATCCCTTCTCCCCTTTGTAACACGCTATCGTTTACTAATATCCAATTGTGGAAGCGTCTCGATTTTTGCAGAGGCTGTCATGTGTATAGAAGTGATTTGTAAGAAAAACGACGGGCTAATCCTTAAGTCGAAGCTATGGAATAACGGTGATGAATATCAGGACTTGTAATTAAATCTTAGACTCGGCAGGCTGCACGCCTCCTCCGTGACCGAGCATACACAAAATGTTCGATCTGTGTCCCGCATTTTGCAAAGATCCTAGCCGTAGCACCTGTTAGAAGTCCGCGACGGCTTGCTTAACTCAGAGTTGCTTGTTGATGCTTTTGAATTATGGCATACAAAAATCCATTATTTTCAGTTCCTAGTGAATTCTTTCATCAGTGACAACTTTGGAAGGATAAGGATACTAACCTCCAAAGTTGTCACTGATGAAAGAATTCACTAGGAACTGTATCTATACGTGACAAATGAATCTCTTCAACGCCATTATTTTCAGTATTGAAGTTAAAGATTTGTGCAATGATTGATGTAAGATTCAAGTCAGGTCCGTAAAGGAAAAAAACATCATCTAGATAAAAAGAGTCTTATTTTATTATATAATAAGAAGGGTGGTTGGTGGGAGGCAAACCTAAGTTCAGAACCTAGACCGGTAAAGGTCTCCGAACAACGCCAAAGCGACGCGGCGGCTTTCCAAGGGGAGATCCACCGCTAACCCCCGGGACTCTAACCGCGCCTTGCCAGCTTGTTTTTCCGAGAGCAAGCCCGCAAATCCACGCACCACTTATGTTCTGTGCAGGGTCTTGAAAATGTTTGATGGAGACTTCGGAAAAGATCATTCGGTGTTTGCCTTGTCGGAGTAGCTCAAGCGGCGGACGAGCGGGTTTGGATTATGAGCTTTGAATTTGCTGACGGGCAAATGCGATATAACCGTTACTTAACTTAGCGCTCTAGTGAGCAGGGCATACGCAGTCGTGTGTGTGGCTGACGTGAATTGTGTGCGCGATTTTTTTTTCATTCAGAAACACAATGATGATTACAAATGAAAAGACATGGACTAAGTGGCTGCGAACTCAAGTTAGGTACAACTTATATTCTCGCAGCCACTTTTACAATGAAAGAAAAATATTTTACAAGACATTTGAAAATACATGAGACCTCGCGTGAGTAACAAACCTCCCAGAAGACATACACAGTTAGAATCTTTTTGTTTCTAATATATAATTTTGTACGGCTAACATTATTTTGCAGTTGGTGTCATACGAACAAAGGAAACTACCGCGAAGAACTAAATATTGTATAGAGTTATCAGAAAGGGTGTTTAAATCAACAATATTACCAAGTATGCTTGAAAGCTTGCCAAAAAGGACTAAGCGCTGGTAGGTGTATATGTGTGCGCGATTGTCAAGTGCATATCGTTTTTATACCACCTCCACGTTTGACCCTTCCCTTCCTACGTATGAGAATTGTGTTGGGTTCAGAACCTCCGTTGAAAAGTGTCAAATGTATTATCATTGACGCCAGAAAATCTCTTTTGTGGCGCAAGTCACGCCTAGGGTGAACCAGGAATCGAAAATCGTTTCTCAACCCTTTGCATGCTAATAATCCTTTGTCCAGAGAGCGGGAAAGTTTGGATGCTTGTAGGAATAATTCTTTAATTACAGTTTCAGTTTAACCAGAAGATACACTCAGAACATTTGACCTGCTTTTCAGGTAGATCTGGGTACAATAAAAATGCAGAAACAATACAATGATAACAACACAGTACATGGCACATAATAGCCATACAGCAGTACAAATACAATATAATTACAATGAGTTTTTGAAGGCCGTTACAGTTCGGAGCTTTCTCTGTTCTATTGTGAGCTGGTTCCACAGCACTGGACCCTGGTACTGCAGGCTCCCTTTGTATGCGTTAATGTTTGCCGGTGGAACAACCAGCATGTGAGGGTCCCAATTTGCTAACTGGTTTACAGCTAACCTCGTCCGTCTGTTCAACATTGGGGGTGGCATCCACTTACACATTTCAGACAAGTAAGGCGGCATTTTCTTGTTTAGTACCTTAAAAACAGTCACTAGTGTGTTTACTTCCACTCTTCTTGATAGTGTTTCAATACCCGCCTCTGTTAATAGAGTGTCAGTAGGTACTCGGTCCTGCAAAGTTCTGCCGGTGATGATTGTAATATTCAACTTAGTACCCAAATTTTTTACTCCAAAACACCAGTCTTTGTCAAAGAACGACAGAAAGTTTCATCCCCCGACAAAGAAATCTGCCAACACAAATGAACTTACAAGCTATTTCTTTACTGGAAAGTTTATTGCAAATACATGCCCGTGGGCTAATTGCAGTTACAAACAACATAAGAAAGAAAATACAATTATGGTATGTGAGACTATATCTACGTCCGTAACATTATACTATATTCTACAGCATACATGGTACTAGTTTTACTGGATTTGACTTCTTCTTTTTAGGCTATGGAAGACGAATTTACCCACTTCTTCTATAATATGTGGGTTCTTTGATTTTAGTAGTAAAGTTGTTTTTCGTGATAGGGAATGGTGGGGAAGTGGGGGAGCATTTTGGACACGGTGGTAAATAATTGTTTACTGATGTCGTCATAAAATGGACAATTAGAGATGAAATAAATTTCGTCTTCCACTGCATTTGAGGAGCAATATATACAAATTCTCTCCGACACTGGTAGTTTCATATATCGCCCTTAGGCCACACTGTCTTAATTTTATGGATGACATCCGCGCGCGCATTGATTTTCGCCTGTTCTCAAAAAAAAAAAAAAGATCACGTCCACCGAGGCTCTTGCCTGGCTTTAAGCCTGGGTTGTCCATGGTAGTCAGCGACAATACGGAGCCGGGCACCCAGGCTACCGAAGCTCCACGATTCAAGAACTCAGTACATACGTACAGTGCCGATTCATAAATTCTGCAAAAAGCCAGCATGTGCAAGTATATATGTCGTATTGCCGCAAATTCACAATACCAGCTTTGTATTCCTGTGGTTTGGTAGCATTTTTATTTTTGGCCGGAATTTTTTTTTTATTCGCCCGCGCGCACTAGTTTGGGTGTCTTCAGAGGATGTCATCCATAGCTAGAATTAAGACGGTATGGCCTTACTATGTAGTTACTATATATGCTGTCTACAACGCAATCGGTCTCGGTTATGTATCATAATGATGGATAAGAAATACGAGCTGGCAGATTATTCTGTATCCTAACTTGATTTACACGACACTGATCCTACCACTATATTCTACGAAACACAATATGCCGCTCATTTCCAAACAAATGCCATCCGCTCCGGGCACAAATCTCAATCTGTGATATGAATTTCAAACTCCTCTCTGACAAGGACGCATATTAATGTTTTCTTTTTAGGCCACACCAAGTAAATTCTATGGATGACGTCCGCGCGCGCATTGATTTTGGCCTGTTCCTAGAAAAAAAACAAGAAATTGAAATTCCGCTTCCTGTAACTATGACCAAAGAGTCACGACAGTGCCGCAAATCGTCAGATTGACGTGAAACCCGTAACGCCGAAAGCCTGTGCCTGGTTAAAAAATGAAAACAAAAATGAAAAAAAAAATGGCACTGAAAAAAATCATGTCAATAGTTCCAAAACAGTACCGTTTTTGGAACTATTAACAGACAGGACGGTCCTGTCAGCAGTGCAATATTTCCAATCTAGGCATCTTGTTTTTTAGGGACCTTCTTGGGTTTTTTTCGCCCTCTCGCATTAGATTTAGGTTCTCCAAAGGACGTCATCCATAAAATTTACTTGGTATGGCCTTATCTGACATTTCATCATCTGTACGTTGCGCGTCGGGGGATGAATTGAGATCGATTTACAAACGTCGGTGTTCATTTGTTTTTCCCTTTCGTGTCGTTCCTTGCAGCTAGCGATACTCACCACGACTCCAATGTCTCAGTAGATGCTCCCCGTGGGGTAATATTTGAACAGCGTTTTCGATTGAATCCCAGGAACCAGCCTGAGGTACTATTTATCATGCAGAACCTGGTTTGAAACAAACAACTCAGAACTGGGGAATGTCTCTCACTCAGTGAAACGTTTCAGACAGCACCGGATGTTTTTCAGAACGGGTCTCTGATGACAAATAGAACAAGTAAAATCTGAGATTTTATACCTCCGGGCTTTTTATTGTATATTTCTTTATGTTGTTTGTTATGTATAGTTGACAAACAACTCCGAACTGGGGAATGTCTCTCACTCAGTGAAACGTTTCAGACAGCACCGGATGTTTTTCAGAACGGGTCTCTGATGACAAATAGAACAAGTAAAATCTGAGATTTTATACCTCCGGGTTTTTTATTGTATATTTCTATATGTTGTTTGTTATGTATAGTTGACAAACAACTCAGAACTGGGGAATATGTCTCTCACTCAGTGAAACGTTTCAGACAGCACCGGATGTTTTTCAGAACGGGTCTCTGATGACAAATAGAACAAGTAAAATCTGAGATTTTATACCTCCGGGCTTTTTATTGTATATTTTTATATGTTGTTATGTATAGTTGATGGTGTTGAATTTTATGTGTTAGATTTAGCGTTCCTTGTTGTGTTAACAATTGTTGCGCGCCTCAGGACTAGGGTTTCAAACAAAGAATTTATCGAGACCCGACACCCCTCTGTGCGAGGGGTCATATACGTGGACCAGTCCGAGAATATTTTAAACACGCCCAAAGGTCAACGGTCGCGACAATTTTCACGCTCAAAGGGGTGTTCTGGTGACACCAAAAGGCACCATTTTCATGCCCGAAAACACATATACAATAAAAACAAAAGAACGTGCATCATCTACAGCCCAATAACAAAACGTATACCGAGTCCAAAAAAAATCCGTCCACCCAAACGCGAGAAACAGCTGCGAACATGAAAATCTAAATCTCTCACAAAACCCTTCCGCGGAAGGATGTCTCCTCCCCCGGAGGTAACAAGCAAGTAATTTTTATGGATGAGATAATCGCGCGCATTAATTTTCGCCTGATTTTGGAAAAAATTTTGTTGCCTTATGACAGTGGTCAACATGCCGAAAATGGGCAAAGATGTCTGTTGCCATGCCGAAAGGTGGATGGCAGATAACTATAAAGAGAGGAGACAAGAAAAGGCTCTGATTTAATGTTTTGTTTCTTACTTTGATGCAGTGATATGTGATGCTGGCTGTGTATATATGATGTTCCCACGGATTAAAAACCATTTGTACAATGATTGAGTCAAAATTTTAAAATGTAGAAACCTTGATTCTTTTCGACCCGACTTGTTTTTTTCGCCCGCTCGCATTAGATTTGGCGTCTGCGGAGGATGTCATCCATAAAATTTACTTGCTGTGGCCTAATTCTAGTCTTGAAAAAATGGTGTCTAAATGTCGTATGTAAAGATGATTGCATATGCTGTGCGCAGTATTCTGTATCCAACCCTAACTTCGGCGCACATCTCTTTTTGGCCCAGCCTAGGGTTTTAGTTCACTTGTGAGAGACGAAAATTACATTATTAACTCATTACAGTAATTTCCCAGCACTGAGATCTTTTATGGGCAAAGCTATTGTATCTAGAAGATTGACTATCTATCGCTACTTTAGTTCTTTAATATATGCTAGGGTTAGAATCCGGCACAAGTTTGGATAGTCTCCGCGTATCCAATAACGTAGACAACTTCACCGTCCAAATTCCTTGTTCGAAGTCTTTTTACAGTGACAGTTTCTTTCCCCGTACGGCCAAGCTTTGGAATTCCCTCCCTGACAAGTGTTTCCCACCAACCTACAATCTACAGGCTTTCAAATCAAAAGTTCACCGCCATCTCTTGACATAGCCATGTTTCTCTCATATTTCTAGTTCGAATTATATGCCGAGAAGTGGTCGTATAGGCCTTGCATTGAACCACTTCGGTAAAAAAATGTTCGCCTGGCACTTTTTGGTCACACGTGCCATGCCTGATGAGCATGGATCTGGATGAAGCAAAGTTCTGGAGACAACAAAACCGCACTACGTACTGCCGGTCAAAACTATATAAGTCCACCGACTACAGAAGATCTGCCTACACTCAATTAAAGAACTACATGTAGATATATAGACAAATATACATGGGTACAACGAAAATATCCTACGTACAAAACAATAGATGGGTCAACTAATACTACTTGTTCTAAGGTTTAAACATTCTTTGATATATTTACCTATTTGTACACAGTAAGGGTTATTACCTTCTAGGATGAAATTGAATTTATCTATAGCATGAAATGTAACAAATTCTGTTGAGCAAGCGGAGAGAAGGTTGAATAGCTTTGTGCGTTTATCGTTATATAGTGTACAATTCAAAATAAAATGTTGTTCGTCTTTAATATCATTGGGACAAAATGGACAAAACCTCTGGTCGCGAGGGATTTTTTATTCCTTCCTAATTCTATATTCAATTTATGGCTAGTAAAGAGGAGCACTAGTGCTTCTTTTGTGACCGGCGGAACTAGTCTTCGCCGGCGGTTACGATTTCTTTGCCACCCCGATAGATCTGCTAGGAGATTTACCATTCACAGATCGCTTCCCCCGTTCGCCTGATAGAACACAGTAGAACATTCGAGTACAAAAGCTGGCGTGTTACGCCGAAGGGAGATTATACCGGCTGTATAGACTTAGTCACAGAAAAGGGAGCCGTAAACAAGGATAGGGCTGGCGGCAAGGTTATTTTTTCCCGATCGTGCGTCAAGAAAGCAGATTTTCCTCCCACTGGTTTTTCCCAAAACGGCTGTCTCGGATTTTTGCAGCTCAGTGGAAGGCTACGGTTAAAGGTTAGCATCTAGATATCAATACGATCCTGAAAATGATATCAATAACTCTCCTTTGTGCGAAAAATTAAAAGGGCAACATCTGGCAATCTTTGTGGTAGTATTTAGTAACACCGGCGGTGGTAAATGTCACAACGAAGAGTGTAGATGTTGCCCTTTTCGCACAAGGCATTTATTTGGAGGGATGTACAGGTGAGATGTATGCAACCTTTGCACCGTTGTTAAGGCCACAGCAAGTAAATTTTATGGATGACATCCTCCGCAGACTCCAAATCTAATGCGAGCGGGCGAAAAACATGGTTTCTACATTTTCAAATTTTGACTCAATCATGGTTTTGATTCAATGGGAACATCACATATACACAGCCAAAATCACATATCACTGCATCAAAGTAAGAAACAAAACATTAAATCTGAGCCTTTCCTTGTCTCCTCTCTTCATAGTTATCTGACATCCACATTCCGGCATGGCAGCAGACATCATTGCCCATTTTCAGCATGTTGACCACTGTCAGAGGGCAACAAAATTTCTTTTTTTTTTCCAAAATCAGGCGAAAATTAATGCGCGCGCTGATGTCATCCATAAAAATTACTTGCTGTGACCTAAACAACACAAATGTTATGTGTACTAGATATACTCGGTGGGATTGTATAAGTTCAACGAGTGGTGTTTTAAGAGAGACTATACAATGTCTGGCGGCTTGGGTATCCATAAGGAACCACAACCAGTATGCGTTTATGAATAATTTTTAGTTTCAAAATCTTTCCCAAGGCTAAGTGCAAGTAGCCTCCACCAGGCATTTCTAAGGGAATACGGATCCTAGAATTCGGCAAAAAAGAGAATGAAATGTGCCAAGGGAGTCCGGCCGCGGGGAGGTAGTTTCTTAGCCTCCACCAGGCCTTTCTACAGGAACACGGATCCTAGAATTCGGCAAAAAAGAGAATGAAATGGGCCAAGGGAGTCCGGCCGCGGGGAGGTAGTTTCGTTCCCTCCGAAGGACACATAATGTCAAACCTACAAGGCGGCCAAACTCCCCTGGCATTATATTGTCCTATATATAGCCAGCGTAGTTAGTCTGGTAGAGACTACATTGCAAGTCCGTGTCAAAATAAAAGTAAAGAATAGAGTACGTACTATTGTCTGATCAACTGGTTTAGTATTGTGAGTATTGACTTTTTCTCTGAAGGCAGTGGATAATGAATGAACTGTCCCACGTTCTGCAAAATTAGTGTGTTTTTGTGATTTTAGAAGAGACGTAGTCTTTAATTCGGTGATGGTAAAAAATTGTGTGGCGACTGTGTGAAATAATCTGTGTGGTATTCATGTATGTGCATGTAGCCTGTATAATCTAGCGGTTACCGACCCTGCATCTGGACCAGGAGGTTGGGAGTTCGAATCCCGAAAGGCACGTTACTGTAAAGGGTCACAGCCCTTAAGATGGGACGTTAATTAAGCTGTTGTCCACTGTTCATTGTGTTTGTCGAAAAGAGCTAGGAGAATTTCCAATGAACCTATAATTACTGTACATAGTGTCCGTCTTCTCTATCATGACCAGTGGAAGATTAGCTCTTCAGTGAGCTAAATACTGTATCGAGATCTCTTCCTTTCATGTATGTATACACTTTTCGTCTGCTTTGTATAATAACAGCCTCCAGTTTATTTCTGGACTTTTAGTTTAATTCCGGACTACTTCTCATATCTCAGCAACCTTACATCTAGATGGGCTAATGTCGTAAACTAGAGGTAAAAATGATGTAAGAAATATGCATGTGTAGCGGCCATCGAGGACCATCTAGATGGGCCAATATCGTAAACTCTAGGTACACATGATGTGGTAGCCATCCCCTTAGGGATTAGGCCACATCAAGTAATTTTTATGGATGACATCAGCGCGCGCATTAATTTTCGCCCGATTTTGGAGAAAAAAAACAAGAAATTTTGTTGCCTTCTGACATGCCGAAAATGGGCAAAGATGTCTGTTGCCATGCCGGAAGGTGGATGACAGATAACTATGAAGAGAGGAGACAAGAAAAGGCTCTGATTTAATGTTTTGTTTCTTACTTTGATGCAGTGATATTTGATGCTGGCTGTGTATATGTGATGTTCCTACAGAATCAAAACCATTTGTACAATGATTGAAAATCTTAAAATGTTTTTTCGGCCCGTCTTGTTTTTTTTCGCCCGCTCGCATTAGATTTGGAGTCTGTGGAGGATGTCATCCATGATCCATAAAATTTACTTGCTGTGGCCTAGTCTGGAATAAACTGGAAGTCCAGAATTAACCTAATGCAGACAGATGAAACCGTAGAAATCCAGGGACACTGGGTTAATACCACTGGGCTTTACACGTCTTCAGGTAGCATCCGCTAGTCCCTTTTCTTAGTCCAAGCGCTTATTTTATGATGACCCCCCCCCGCTCGCGCGCAGCGATTTTTTACAGAAGAAGAATGAAGACAAAAAGAGGAAAGTATGAAATCTCAGAGGTAGAAGTGATACATGATGTAAATGGGTAAAATACGCAAAATTAGCATTAAAAAAGTGTCATAAACCAAGTATAATGTGATAATTTTACAACCTTTGGTTTGCACATATTTTTCTTTGAACGTTCTTATCGTTATTTTTAGGAGTCCTTCCTCTATAAAATCAAGCTATGTTCATGGCTTGTATTCTTGCCAGTTGTCGCAGGTGTATCATACTCCAAATACGTTGTGTAATATGATTCTAACATATGTAATTATGTTTCCAAATGTTTCAAAAGAGAAGAAAGGGCAACTAACAGTAGATGATTGGTAGTACTAGTATATAGTATCATTGAAATGTATAGATTCCTAGCACTTTTGCATTAGAATATAGCGTACCAGTGTGAAATACTCATGTTTTACATACTGGACATCCTCTTGTGCATTTAGCCCACCTGGGCAAGAACATGCAATAAAGATTCATATCATATCATATCATAACTGCCTCACAGCGCTGGGTGCTTATGTAGATGGTTAGATGAGCTTAGAAGAATATCAGATTACTAGTACATTCACCTTTCCCTTATTGTATTTGCCTTAGAAATATCGTGGCACACGTTTGTACATGTGCCGCTTGTGTATGAAAAGAAGGCAGAGAGGGGTGGCATCAAAAGAGATTCCGCCGTTCCTCGCATCACTCGGATGAAAACCAGCTCTCATGTCGTAACAGGAAGTATTTATCTACTGAAGTGGAGTCATTAAAGTGATGTCATTAGTGCCACGCTGCCGGAGGTGTTGTTTGTGTGTGAGAGAACACGTTTCCTGTTTTGCAAAAACCCGGTATGCGTACGTGATGGGGTGATCTTAGGCCTTGTTCATATGAAGCCACCCGAACCGCGATTCGGGTAACTCGCACTCCTCACATCTGGTCCACGTGTCACACATTCCTTTCAAACCGTGCCCGATCATGATTCTCCTAATCTACATTTAGTTGTTGTTTGATGAAAACACGCTAGGTAGCGTGTTATAATTGTCAGAGGTCAACGACCTGCTTGCTGGTGCCCCCCTCCCCAGCTCTTGAAGTTGCTGCCACGTAAATTTTGGTATTGTATGTAAATAAAGAAATATCACCCCGTAATCCATGACCAGGCGAAGTCACATTGAAATCACTCAGATGCAAATCGCGATCCGGGGAAACCGGTTCGAAACCACCTCTCGAGGTGTTTTGGGATCGAGGCGCTTTCATTGTGATTTGGAGCGTTCAGATGGAGCCACTTGAAACCGGCTTCGGGGGAAACCACATGTAAAGCGGTTCGACTGATTCCGTCTAAACAGGGCCTTAATCTCCAAGCAGATTCCTTTCGGTGGCAAAAAAGACGGTATCAAATTGGCCAGGCAGTATCCATTAACCAGATAGCAAAGAATACCAACGTGCCAGTAGCTCACTACAAAACGTCCGCTTTAATTGTATCCAAGATAAGTTGCCTAGATGAGTTTTAGATATTTCGGTAGCAAAGAAAAATTCATATTCCTTTATATGCCACTCGATAAATCAATCGTGTATCATAAGCTCCATCTGTTCTGACACTTCCAGCTGTCACAGGACAGATGAAGTTTGCATGCAGGACACAAGCATGACTATCGACTATCCCATGACTGCCATCAGTTTTGCTACCTTATTTTATCTTATTAATATTTTTTATTGGTGGGGGTAGCGACAAAAAAACGGCCATCGATAAAACGGTCAAAAACAAGAGTTCCACGATCCTATACATTCGCCAAATGAGGCTAACCTTTACGACTGGCAAATTATAAAGGTTTTTCATTGATCATGCTAGTAAGATCCTAATCGTAGCACTAATTTTATCAATTGATCATATTCTCCACCCAACCTTTACTGTTGCAAGTATGAAATTCCCGGCTTTAATCACTGTAAAATTATTTTAAAAGATAAATAATAAAATATTTTATCTTTAATTATGCAAATCAGGCATTCATATACATTATTAATATCCGTCGATGTTTCTCTCATTCTCAATTAGAAATGTCACAAGTTTGGATAGTTTTGTTGCGGAACGTAGCAGATTCATAGAATGTCCTCATTAATCATGCAAATTACATCCTGATTTGCATACTTGTGTTCAAATTATGCGAAAACGTCACTTTATTCCCTTCTAATATATGCTTGGAGATTAATGTCTCTTTCTTGATATTTCCGCCTTCTCCACCTGTTACTATTGCCCCGCCTGTTTACTCCCCCGCGCACATCACCGTGGCCTTCATGTGTATTCATCCGCCGTCCGGCCAAAGGCTCACGGGACGTGTTGATGTAATGAAATGACTGGGTAATCGTGTAGGTCGGCGCGATAAAAACAAATTAGCCGCCGCTCGATCAAACACCGATAGCAACAGCCGCATCCAGCAATCTTGACAAACATGAAATTGCCTTTTGTGTTGGTCGACGAGCGTGAAACACCAGCGTGGTCACGGTTTTCGCCATGTCAAAAGAAAAAAAAAACGTACCACTTTTTCAGCTTGCCTCTAAAATCCGTCCATGACCTATTAAACAGATTCTTTATTGACACAACAAAAAATACAGAGACTTTTGTATGGTCTTCTACAACTTAACTAAAGATCTAACAAAACTAAATACATGTGTGGATAACGTCATCTTACGTACAGAGTATATGTATGATGTAACAATAAAGGTTTACTATTCTCTAACATGTGCTCTCTAAGATCGAAACATTCTTTAATTTATTTTCCTATTTGAACACTGTATTGGTTATCTCCCCTGAGAATGTAGTTGCATTTATCTATAGGATCTAACGTATTGAAATCAGTTGAACAAGCGGAAAGAAAGGTGAACAGCAATAAGCGCTTATCATTGTAGAGTGTACAATCCATTATAAAATGGTGCTCCTTTTCAATCATGTTTGGACAAAATGGACAGAACCTTTGGTCTTTTGGTATTTTCTTGTATCGACCCGTTGTCTATGTTTAATTTATGACAACTAATTCTTAATTTTGTGATCGCTTTTCGGATATCTAGATTGTGTATACTTGAGTCTTTGAGAGGTATTGTTTCTGACCTATTAAATGAGGATCACAAATTGTACAGGACTTGTATCGATCCATCTAAGATTAATCGACCAAAGCTGTAATTGACATTCAAGACTCAAGAATTATTTATTGATCATTCGCAGTAAACTTAAAGTACAAGTTACTGAATTGCGAATGAATGTATATTTCATTTTTAAAATCCAAAAGTTTATACTATTGTTCATAATGAAGTTAAAATACAGAATCATTAGGAAGACTACATAGAACACAATAATTGCACATACTACTACCTACACCACAACAGTTAAAAAATTGGGAACGACATTGATAATGAATGAATGAATGAAAGACCTTTATTGTACATTTGTGCTCTTAACAAGCTAAGTGCAGGTCATGAATAGACAAGGAGAAAGATACAGCAATTGCACTTAAACTATACATACTAATTTGATCTACTATTTACATGTTCAACTTCTCGCTTCTTGACGCAGTTATAGATGTACGAGCATATAGAACTAATAATACATGATTTGTCAAGTTTCATAAGAAATCTGCATTTTTCTACGTCATTTAAATGTCCAAAGCTGGGGAACTTATCTATTATATAAGAATAAAGGGAATCTCTTTCATTGCTATATAACGTACAATGGACTACAAAATGATCATTCATCATAAAGATTATATGATGTTTTATGATATCATATGATAAGTTTATATGATGTACGTTCTTCCCGAAGGCTGAATGCAAGTAATATACGGCAAAACCGTGACAATATGACAAAGCTATAGCTTTATCTTCCTTTAATTTGTAGAGATAGTGGAAGACAACTAATCATATCTGTGAGTTATGCAATGTTAAGAGGAAACAATGTTCTTTTCGTCTGTAAACAATTTTGTCTGCAGCTGGAAAAAATTCTTTGAAAGCAATCTTTTAGAAGCTTTTAATGAAAATCTCATTTTTTCGTTATCATGGAAGGGGTACTTTGGAATAAAATGCATGTCGTATTTTAGAAATGTATTGGCCAGAATTACAGGACGTATTTCAACTTTGAAAGGGGTAAATGTTTTTTAGCAAAGCCGTTTTACCAAACTAGAAAGATAACATTTGCAAAGCAAATGCATAATATTTACCTTCGCATATGGTCTGTTCTGTTAATTCTCACTCAAACACATTCATACATGTAGATATGGTCAGACAGGAGTCTAAATCCCTCCTGCTATAAAATTGCAACATGATGTAACCCAACACCAGTTACCATGGTGATAGACAGTCTGGTTCAGGTCATTGACCTTATTGGTTTGGAGAAGAAGAGGAAACTCAGCAAAAACAATATGTTTTCCTTCGGTAAACGTAATGACGTCGGCCGTCTGCTTAAGTCTATACGGTGCCACGACTTCTGGAATAATTGAGGAAATTGTGCCGCCCATACACGTCAAGCCCGCCCAAATCAGTTGCTTCCAATTCCACCTTAATTTACGTGGTAGGTCAAGTCCGGTAACGACATCATGAGCGTTCGTTCTCCCACGACGTCAACGTTAGTTAATCTGAAGTTTAGATTTCATGGTCTGGTTCACTGCCATTAAGGAAGTCAGGGGTTATATAGACATAGAGTGACGCACAGCATCGGAAAGTGGGCTTCCTCTTCGTTGCACTGACCGGTGCACAGTGGCCAAGTAAGAATGTTCCCCCTGCGTCCGTTAGTTCTGCACTCGATCCAGGCCGAGCTAAACCAATTGAAAGCTTTTAAAAACGGTAGATACAATAATTGCCTTGGTCAGAAGGCTATGAAGTCGGGTTGCTATAGTGTTGGAGACTATGCGGCATAACTCTTGAAGGCATGGATCGATGTTCATGATTTTTCGTATAGGCAGGTTGTCGTTGGAGAGTCCAAGGTCTGTTGCTGTGTGGTGACTTTAACAAACTACCGATACAGAAGCTCATCACAGTTCATCCACACCTGAAGCAAGTAGTGACTCAGGCAACGCGAGGCTCGGCCACGTTAGACCTGATACTGACTAACTTGGCTCAATACTACTGCAAACCCCGTATCCTTCCACCTATCGGCACCAGCGACCACTCCTCTGTTCTTCTGTCACCAAGTGTAGAACGTCTGCCCGGAAGTAAACCAGTCAAGGTTAGGCGAAGAGTGGCAACTACAGTAGCGAAGTCTAATCTTGGTCTGTCCCTCGCCATGACAGACTGGTCTCCTGTTTATGAAGCAGTTTCCGTTGAAGAGAAAACCAAGACCTTCTACAGTTTGACCATGACCCTGGTGAATCAACATCTTCCTGTTAAAGTGTCGGCGGTAAGAGCCTGCGACAAGAAGTGGATGACCGAAGGCGTCAAACGCGCCATCAGGAAAAGAGACACAGAGTTCAAGCAGCATGGCAAATCTGCTCGGTGGAAATCCCTCAGAAACAAAGTTCAAACCAGTATCAGGCATGCCAAGTATTGGCACTACAGAAACTGCATACAAACCCTCAAACAGGAAAACCCACGTAAGTGGTGGAGTTCTGTAAACCGCGTACTTGGCAGAGCACAAGAAAGATCTAAGTACACCACCATTGAGGACGTGCCGGACCACGAGGTGGCCGAGGTTCTAAATCAGTACTTCTCTTCAGCGTGGTGTCCTGCAACGTCTTTGCACCTGTTCCCTCTTCATTGTCCGACCCAAATCGTTGACTTGTGTACGATTGGAGAGGTGAAGTCTCTTCTCAAGGGATTAAACCCTCACAAGGCAAGTGGCCCAGATGATCTCCCAACATGGACTCTGAAGCATTACGCAGAGGACTTTGCTCCTGTCATCACCCACATTTTCAACGTCTCGTATGAGGAGGGCACCGTACCTAGTGTATGGAAGGCAGCAAATGTAGTCCCGGTGCCAAAGGTAAAGGGTGCAGCCAACCCCAGCGAGATGAGGCCCGTGTCCCTCTTACCCGTTGCAGCCAAGCTCATGGAACGGTGTATACTGAAAAGACTTCTCCCTTCTATTTCACCTGCCATCAGAAATCAGTACGCTTACCTGAAGGGTTCCTCCACTGTTTTAGCCGCCGTCAGGATGGTTCACACTTGGCTGACAGCTTTAGACTCAAGACGTCATGCAGCAGTCCATGCTTTGTTCGCAGATATGAGTAAAGCATTTGATAGAGTGAACCATGCAATTCTCCTACAACGTGTGAACGATGTGGTGACCAGCCCACGCATGGTAGCCTGGATACAGAACTATCTGCAAGGTCGCACTCAGAGAGTTGTTGCCAACGGCAAAGTCAGCGAGTGGAGGGTACTTACCTCGGGTGTACCACAGGGAGGAGTACTATCGCCATACCTTTTCCTCCTGTTCATGGGTTCTCGAGACACAGTCCACAGTGACACCCTTGATGTCGGCTACGCGGACGATGTGGGTTTGTCCAGGTTAATTCCCCTGGGGAAGGGTGACGCCGACAACAGTATGAGAGAGGAAGCGCAACAGCTTGACTCTTGGGCAGAGTGTAATGACATGTTGCTGAACGGCAAGAAAAGCCAGTCTCTGTTGATCTGCTTCAGCAGAAGCACTCCACCATTACCACTACTGTCTCTTGGTGGTGAACCTGTACCTTTCACAAGCGTCGCAAAGGGCCTTGGGTTCATCTTCGACTGCAAGCTGTCATGGCACGACCATGTACAATCCCTCGTCTCAAGAGCCTCGAGCAGGCTGCACTATCTTCGACTACTGACTAGACAGGGGATGAGTGTTGTTGACCTTGTTCAGATTTACCTGTCACTTATTCGCAGCGTTCTTGAATACGGCCACGTACTGCTGGTAGGTTGCAGCAAGGAACAATCGGACAGCATCGAACGTGTACAGAAACGGGCCCTCCGTATCATCTCTCTTGGCGGTAGACGATCAGTCCCTAACCTACCCTCCTTGAAGGAAAGAAGAGATGCAGCAGCTGTAAAACTCTTCAAGGACATGTTAAAACCGGAACATCCATTGCATGACCTTGTGCCGCCCCAGAGATGTACAGCCACTGGCAGGCAATTAAGGAACAATCAGGAGTTTACGCTTCCGAAGGCCAGAACTGAACGTTTAAGGGGATCATTCCTACACATTGCAGTCAAACTATACAATAAGTCTGTTTCCTAGACTAAGCTTTGGATTCAGTGCTCTGTTTAATGTTGTAGCTAGCATTTGTTGTAGCCGCCTGCATATTGTTACCCAGCATATTGCATAAGTGTTGTAAAAAATGTACGCAATTCAGGGTATATGTATGATTGTATGTATCCCTGCTGATTGTATGTTTTGAGGAAGAAAATAAATAAATTTGAAGGTCAAGTTCAAAAATGGGCTTCGTGGGGGGTCCCTATGTCACTGCAGTGGACCTTTTGTGTTTGTCATTTGTTAGCAAGATAAATGGATGTTCATGATTTTTTGGTAGGCAAGTTACCGTTGTGGAGACCAAGGTGAGATGTTATTAGGTGCTGCATGGCCATGGTGCGAATTGATACATGGGAAATTGAGGTCAAAGGTAGGATTCAACGGTTTAAAGTTGTCACCTTTTTTTGGAGTTTAAGCTGGTCTACCACTTGTTTCCTTTGTATACTTGGAGGCAGAACCTTGTGACTTTCTGGTGCAGAAGAATGATTGACTCTGAAATAAGTACTTTTCTGAGGCCTTGTTTCAGTGTATTTTGATGTAGCAATCAACGGCCAAACATAATAGTGATATCTATCCTGTGCGTAATTAGAAAGCGGTATACAATCAGAAACTTGTATATAGTTATAGTGTTTAATAGGCAATATATGAAAGTATGTACAACCCCACCCTCAACAGGGAAGGGGGGCTACGAGTCGATCTTTCCGGCACTTGGAATTTGGCGCTCCCAGCCCCGAGGACAGGCAACACTTAAGCTCCTTTTCTGTATAACAGGAGCTTTCTGACTATTTTGCATTATCTTGTCTTGACTTGTCTGACTTATGTTCCCCTTTTCGACTTTCCAAAAATTGTTTTCACCTTATTTGCATATCAATCAATAGTTAGTGCTTATAAACCTGCACTTCACCTCTGGTCTCTCAGTCACTGACGAAAGCTAGTGGATACTAGCTGAAACGTCTGACGTTTTCAAAATCATATCCAGTTGATTAAGTAACTGCTTTTTGGCGTATAGTTATAGTTAGTATAAAGCTGGTGTGTTACGTCGAAGGGCTATACAGATTCAGATATACAGATACATATATACAGATATACAGATACAGATATACAGATACAGATAGTTAGAGAAAAAAATTCGCTGAGTCTTTAACATAGACTACGTTCTTTGCATGAAACTATCCGGAGACGGAATCACAAAGCTCATTTTTCTTTGAAGCGCCAGCATTCCCCTGATTATACGTCCTAAAGCGCGGGCGGTTAGGACTATAATGAAATCTGTCTGAGTGTTGTTGCCCATTTACATTTCCCCAAAATCGCGCTGGCAAAAGGCTTGTCTGTAGACGGCGGATGAAAATGCCGCCAGCGTCAAAGTTCTGAATGAAGCGTGATGTCAAGTTTCTCTCTGAGGAGAGATCAAGAGCGGCCACTCCGGTAAATTACATCTCGTTTGATTTCCAAGGGATGACGGCTCATGCAGCCTACATTTTAACTACTAACTATTCGGGTAAAGGTAGGCCCCAGCAAGTAATTTTTATGGATGACATCAGCACGCGCATTAATTTTCGCCTGATTTTGGGGGGGAAAAAAACAAAAAAATTTCGTTGCCTTCTGACAGTGGTCAAAATGCCGAAAATGGGCAAAAATGTCTGTTGTCATGCCGGAAGGTGGATGGCAGATAACTACGAAGAGAGGAGACAAGAAAAGGTCCTGATTTAATGTTTTGTTGTTTTTTTTACTTTGATACAGTGATATGTGATGCCGGCTGTGTATATGTGATGTTCCCACTGACTCAAAACCATTTGTACAATAATTGAGTCAAAATTTTAAATTGTAGGAACCTTGTTTTTTTCGGCCTGCCTTGTTTTTTTTCGCCCGCTCGCATTAGATTTGGAGTCTGCGGAGGATGTCATCCATAAAATTTACTTGCTATGGCAAGCATATCCTAGCATCACATTGTATTTACGAAAACGTCAGGTCCTGATAATCTAATTAAACAATAGTTATTTGTTGATATATTGTACCTGACTTGGACTGTAAAGTTGCATCGAAATGTGTATACTAAGTAATTGTAATTCCTTACGTGTACTGGGGTTTTGTTTTCGGATGCATATGACTGTTTCTGTGTTTGCCTGTGTTTCCGTAGGAACTTAGGCCAAAGGTCCCAGATGTTCTCAGAAAAGGTTATCTCATTTCCTGCTTTTAATTTCCTGATATCTACATCTCTGTTGCCTTATCCAAGCCAGCAAAAATAAAATCATAGACAGAATCAGCGAGAAGTTCAAAACAATATTTCACGAAAGTATACATATGAGATCTATATAGATTTCTAAGCGTATCTTCGTTGTGCAGTTTGTTAGGCCACACTTTTTAAATTTAAAATGTTATGGATGACATCCTCTGAAGACCCCCAAACTAGTGCGCGCGGGCGACTAAAAAAATCCGGCCAAAAATAAAAATGCTACTAAACCACAGGAATACAAAGCTGGTATTGTGAATTTGCGGCAGTACTTAGCGACGTATACGATAAGCCGGCACATGCTGGCTTTTTGAGGAATTTATGAATCGGCACTGTACGTCTGTACTGAGTTCTTGAGTCGTGGAGCGTCGGTAGCCTGGGTGCCCGGCTCCGTATTGTCGCCAACTACCATGGACTACCCAGGCCTAGAGCCAGGCCAGAGCCTCGGTGGACGTGATCTTTTTTTTTTCTTTTTTAGAACAGGCGAAAATCAATGCGCGCGCGGATGCCATCCATAAAATTAAGTCGGTGTAGCCTTAGCTGAAACGGTAACTAGCAGTGATATTTTTATGCCAGTTGCTAGACAAATAATGACGTCCTGTGGAGAGAATTTTCATATAACCATAAATCACCTGACAGAACGGGAGGAGGTCATGTTTCCAAACCACCGCTATTGTCGATTCTTGGCGGGTGGGGTAAGTGGAAAAGTACTTGATGAATGTCTATGGTTTATCCTTAGTCTCTACCAGACTAACTACGCTGGCTATATGTAGGAGAATATTTGCCGGGGTAGTTTGGCCGCCTTTGGGTTTGACTGGGCCGCGAAGGAAAGAAACTACCTCCCCGTGGCTGGACTCCCCTGGATAATTTTACTCTCTTTTTTCGCCGAATTCTACGATCCGTATTCCCGTAGAAAGGCCTGGTGGAGGCTAAGAAACTACCTCCCCGCGGTCGGACTCCCCTGGCCAATTTTATTCTCTTTTTTTGTTGCCGAATTCTACTATCTGTGTTCCCGTAGAAAGGCATGGCGGAGGCTAAGAAACTACCTCCCCGCTGTCGGACTCCCTTAGCCAATTTTACTCTCTTTTTTTTGCCGAATTTTACGATCCGTGTTCCCATACATATGTTTATGCATGGCCTGTGTTTCTTAAAGAATATGATTTATAACGTTTGATGTTTATCTTGCTTTGATTTTAAACAATTTGGGCCTTTTTGACTGTTTTGTATGCTAAATAGTGAAAAAGACTTTACCTTATAGCAATGACTCATCAGTCTGGAATGCAGAGAGCAACAGCCAATAGGCATCAAGCTTTCGAAATGGTAGGGCAGTTGTAATCTTCTTGCTGATTGGGTGCTGGACTAATTGGATTAATACATTGGACACCTGCTCAGGGCAGTCTATAGCATTGGAATGTGGGGCATAAATGCTTTTTTATCTTACAAATCAACAGTTTGCAGTATGCAAATAAACATCCTAACCAATAATGTAGGGGAAAGCTGTCCAACTGTTGCATTCTTAGTTATATCTCACTTCATACTACAGTTATATCAATATAAAGAGCATTGTTTTCCCTTTATTTCTCCTTTTTTTTCCCTGCCATGTCGTGAAATGTGGTGAAGCCATGCTGAATTTGCTCCAAAGCAAATGTCGGCCTTTCTAGTTGTATTTTGTAGTGAAATTTTGTATTTCACGGTCGATGTTCAGGAGAACTTGCACTTCTTGTTCCGCCGCTCAGAACCTTTCAGCGTGCCACTAGGATCTCTTCCAGTTCTTATCAATACACAGTTAACATACCTCTCTCCAAGTCATTTTACAACAACAGCTTCTTTCCCCGGACTGCAAAATTATGGAACTCTCTTCCAAACAGCTGTTTTCCGTCCGATTACAATCCACAAAGCTTCAAAACAAAGGTCCACCGCCATCTCCTGACACAACTACATTATACTGACTTAAGTACCTCTAGCTCTATGCCTAGAAGTGGCCAAAAATAATTGGCCTTGCATTGAGCGACACCGTTAAAAAACATACACCATTCATATCCATATGTCGAGTTCATATGCCCGCGCAGTTGGAATGAGGGCATGAAATTCTAACGGCAGACGGTACTTGGAGTGAAACGTTGGTAGAAGGACGTAGGGGGGCAAACACGTTTCTACGCTTGTGGAATGACAATTGTCAGCATAGATTGAACCGATCATTGAATCTGTCTACTGTATGTGCGACGGTCAAGGGCTGTTGTTCCCAAGCCGTGCCTGTCCCAAACCGTGCCTGAGCGGGCACAGAACGGGACACAGCCTGACTGTCCAGATCCGTGCTCGGAAGTGCTGTCAATCATAGTGATTGGCGGGAACGTAAGCATAATCATTCACGCCCAGGATTTCTTATATGGTTAGATTACGTGAGATTTTGCGAGTCTGTGTACAGCATGGGCTTTCAAAACGCAGTTTTCTCATAGTCTTATGTTTGGTCGATATGAACTCAGATAATAATATACAGAGACTAGATAATACAAGAAGAAACTCGCTTGGGACACATGTTATGAGAACTGTGTTCAGTCCCCTAGCATGGGACAAGCTTAAATAATGTGTCCAGAACTGTGTGCGGTCAGACACGGTTCTGGATAGTTCCCTGCGTTTCCCAGAATGTAGTTTTTCCCCAGGCACGGTTTGGGACACAACAAGGGCGTCACAGGGAACCATGCAACCAGATGTACCCGGGAGTATTGTTGTGGGTGGCTGTACTGTGTGTTTGTGTATTTGTTTCTCCGGACATATTATAGGTTGACACTTTTACTGTAAACCGTACAAAGCAGCTGCAAAATAATGTCGTAAATTGTCCACAAAATATCGGAAACTATACCGCAAGAGTAAACTGTAATTTCCAACACAAGAAATTGGACTCATCCAAATTTTTTACTGTACAACTCCAGTCTTTGTCAAGGAATGAACAATCCACCGCTTCCGTGACGTCACACAGATAACACACGTGACTCCGTGAGCAGTGGATCATAGGTTGCAGAAAGTCTGTGGCGCCCCCCGTATCGGAAACGATACTAATGTCATAGTCTGTATTTTCCCCATACCGTATTCTATGTTTTTAATCATTTGTTCAACCTTCATGGCCACGCAGATTTCAGGAAACTTTTTTGGCCTAATAATAACTTTTTCTTTCTTTTTTATTCGCACGCTCACATCAGTTCCCAGAGGATGTCATCCATATGATCAAATCAACATGGCCTTACTAGAATGTGAATTCTAAATCGAAACCTGTGCTGCATATGGCAAAGGTCTTTGCCCTTGGGCTACTGTTTCCTGTATTCTACATGTAGCAGGACCTTGTAAGTAACTTGATAGCCGAGAGCACGAACCCTACCATCTTTCTCGCGTCATAATTGCTGACCAAAGACCTCCAAGGACAGGCAGGGTACATCGAGGCTCACAGGCGAGCTGTTTGGAGATTATTAAGATAGCGACTTCGCTGAAAGGGGGATATTTTTGTATCCCGCTTTCGGGATGGCTCGGTTATCTTCAAGGACGAAGTCGATCAATTTTTGTGACCTACACTAGCCCCTTTAAACTCCTTTTACCGAGCCTTCGTTTCCGAGCGCTCTTTTCCGGCATGGCACTGTTCTGGAGTTTTCTGTTTTATGTTTACCGAAGGAAAACGTATTGTTTTTACTCAATTTCCTCTTCTCCAAACACTAACCTCTGACCTGGCCAATGACATGATTTGTTGACGTCTGTAATCATGGTGACTGGTGTTGGGTTACATAATGTTGCAATTTCATGGCCTGCTCTGCTCCTGTCACCATAGACTAGTAGTACATGTATGTATGTGAATATGTTTGAGTAAAAATTAACAGGGTAGACCGTGTCCGAAGGTAAACATTATGCATTTGCTTTGCAAATGTTACTTCTCTAGTTCTTTTCTTTTTTTATTCATCTATCAAAAACAATAAACATACAATGTAGTGAACCATTCCTTACATAATAATAATCATAATGATGAAATGATAACAATAATAATTCATATCTCATATCTGATCGTAATAATAACTGATCATAATGATAACTGATCATAATAATAACTGATCATAATAATAACTGATCTGGAGTTTTCTTAACACTCGACGGTAGACTAAAATATATCTATAGTAAAACTACACATGTACAGGTTCTGCTTCTTCTCGCTTCTTAAGACAGTTGTAAATGTAAGAACAGACGGAGTTTACAGTACGAGGATTATCGAGTTTCATGAGGAATGTGGATTTTTCTTTTCTATCTAAAAATCTAAAACTAGGGAAGTAATCGTGAATATAATTGTAGAGAATCTTTCATTTATTATACATGTATAGAGTACTGTTACATTCCACAATAAAAAATGACTCTCGTCGAATTTAAACAAGTGGTTGTGAATAAAGAATTCTGCTATTCATATGTTACACACTTCCACATGGGCAATCATCTAGCATCTTACATACGCACAAACTTTCCACCGAATCACATCGCCCGATTCTGGTGCCGCATACTGAGAGCAGCTAGCCCGGCCCCGTGGCGTGAGTTCCGGATGAGCGGAGTTTAATTGGGTTGAGCAAGGTCTCCTCCACAGACCGAGTCCCGGGGCTGCTAAGCTTCAGCCAGCATCCAATTGCAAAACCTGATAGGAATGAATTGGGGATTTGTCCATGTACAGGGGTGCCAGAGTATATAGTGCAATTTTACGGAATACAGTAGAATCGTATTAGCATACAGTACAATTTTACGGAATACAGTGCAATTAAAATCGCACTGTATACTAGTAAAATTGTACTGTATACTAGTAAAATTGCACCGTATACTAGTAAAATTGCACTGTATACTAGTAAAATTGCACTGTATTCCGTAAAATTGCACTGTATACTAGTAAAATTGCACTGTATACTAGTAAAATTGCACTGTATTCCGTAAAATTGCACTGTATACTAGTAAAATTGCACTGTATTCCGTAAACTTGCACTGTATACTAGTAAAATTGCACTGTATACTAGTAAAATTGCACTGTATACTAGTAACATTGCACCGTATACTAGTAAAATTGCACTGTATACTAGTAAAATTGCATTGTATACTAGTAAAATTGCACTGTATACAAGCAAAATTGCACTGTATACTAGCAAAATTGCACTGTATACTAGCAAAATTGCACTGTATTCCGTAAAATTGCACCGTATACTAGTAAAATTGTGCACACTGTATACTCTGGCACCCCTGATGTATATTGTTGCTATTGTACCAACGTGCTAGTAGCTCACTACAAAACGTCCGCTTTAATTGTATTCAAGATAAGTTCCCTAGATGAGTTTTCGATATTTCGGTAGCAAAGAAAAAAATTCATATTCCTCATACCACTCGATAAATCAATCGTGTATCATAAGCTCCATCTGTTCTGACACTTCCAGCTGTCACAGGACAGATGAATTTTACATGCAGGACACAGACATGGCTATCGACCAAGACTGCCATCAATCATCTTATTTTATTGTCTTCGTCAGAAAGACTATGGAATTGTCTCGCCACATTGTGAGTGACTGCGGATTTAACGGAATAACTCTTGAAGGCATGATTTGGAATATACTAACTGTGGAAATACAAAGGTCAGGACGCAAATTGAATAAAAGAACAAAGTGTAACAACAAACGAAAACAGCAATAAATCCCCCCTGTTCTGATTCTTTCCTTTCATCACATCTTCTCTTATCACATTTTGCGACAGCGCATCTGTAAATCTGTGGCAAACCCTTTTGGGGTGTACCGTAGAATAAAAAAAGGAAAAAAAAGGAGTACAGAGATTCTTTTGTACTCTAGACCAAATTGATTTCTAGTATTAAAAAACGTTCGTTTATCTAGAGCAATGTCCCTCTGACGAAGGTATGAGATCTCCGACCTCTAGTTTCATTATCTCATATCATATTATTATATTTTTATTATAAGAAGCGAGAAGTTGAACCTGCATAGTTAGTATATATAGTAAGACAGTTTAAAATAACTGTTATTTCACATAGAACTTTAGCACCACCTGTAAGGTGGTAAGGGCATAAATATAGAATAAATGTCTTTTATCTTCAGTAATATTCCTATAACTTATTATATATTATAAATCATTTACGTGACCCTCTTTACGGTATATTGATAACGATCGATAATTTGCAGATATTAATATTTTGTAAACGAATTTCACCGTTTTTAAATGTAGAAATCTTCCGGTCATGAATTTGAAACAGATATTCTTTGATATTCCAGCCGGTAACTCACATTCCTCACATCTGGTCTACGTGCCACACATTCCTTTCAAACCGTGCTCGATCATGATTCTCTTAATCTACATTAGTTGTTGTTTGATGAAAACACGCAAGGTAGCGTGTTATAATTGTCAGAGGTCAACGACCTGCTTGCTGGTGCCCCCCTCCCCAGCTCTTGAAGTTGCTGCCACGTAAAATTTGGTACTACATATAAAAAACAAATATCAGCCCGTAATCCATGACCAGGCGAAGTCACATTGAAATCACATTGCGTTCAGACGCAAATCGCGATCCGGGGAAACCTGTTGTTCGAAACCACCTCCCGAAGTGGTTTGGGATCGAGGCGCTTTCATTGTGATTTGGAGCATTCAGATGGGGCCACTTGAAACCGGCTTCGGCAGAAACCACATGTAAAGCGCCTTGGGTGACTTCATATGAACAGGGCCTTAGTCCTCGCCTTTTGAAATGTTGCATTCACTGCGTGGGAAGTGATGTATGCGATATAAGTGTTGTGTGTAAGTCCAGTAATGCTTGCTTTTAACATATCATAATTCAGGCAACCATCATCTGACAAAACCCACTAATTATGCAGAATGTGGGACTATTCATTATCCACTGCCTTCAAAGAAGAAGTCGAACCCCATAATAGCTAGCGTAGTAGTAGAAGTAGAAGTTTTTTTCAGACAGTTGTTACCTGTCTCCTGTTACTGTATTGCAATGAGTATCATACTTGATTGTAAAAGCAATTAGCCTTCGGGCATGATTTTGCGAATTAAGTTTCTATCATATGTATAGCTGTAGCATGTTTACGTATTCCCAGATGTACCTGTCAAACTTATCACGTAATAGTTAAACCAACGCCTGGAGTTAGATTTGCAGGGCTCACCCCACAAGAAGTGGGATTTACACACCAATAGTGGTTAATACACACGGGGCATCTACACTGGCGTCGTTTGTCGCCTAAAGCAACCATCACCAGTCTTAAAATCCCACTTTCACGCAGTGATTGTTCAACGTAGAGCGCTTATCTCTACATGTGCCAGACCATCTGTTCTTCCAGACAAAAAAGCATGTTTGACCGCGAATAGTCAAGCCAGCGTTGATACGAAGTCAGCCGGTGTCACAGATATATCTCGCCCCCAAGCGATATCGCCCCCCTCCCTTCCGCCGTAGATCACAAGAACACAAGACAGACTTCTAAGCTACAATGAATGAATGAATGAATGAATGAATGAATGAATGAATGAATGAATGAATGAATGAATGAATGAATGAATGAATGAATGAATGAATGAATGAATGAATGAATGAGACATTATTTCCGTGTCGTGCGCTTTCCCGCGCCCAGCCCGTGTGGGCTTATACGACACCGATTTAATAAGTTATACATAAACAAAAGAGAATCAAAGGTACAGATAACAGAATCCAAACAAAATATGAACACAAATAAACGTAGGTTATATACAATAATGGTGAACAAATAAGTTAACTCATAACAGATCGTAAATGCAAATAAACAAATCTGTACATAATGAACCAAGATCTCACAAAATAAATACAAGTACATAAGGTAAATCAAACATAATAAGAGAAAACAAACGTGCAGAAGTAACAAAAAGTGACAACTGTTGATGTGTTATGAATACAGGTATTTTTTTCTTTTCCCCCACGCTCGATAAATGAACTTTACCAAATTACACTAGCACAGCAGGTCAGCGAACATTCGCTTACACAGGTACAAGTTGCTTTAACAAACTGCCACAAGACATAAGACAGATCCCAACTTTATAACGCTTCAAGGCAGCTGTTAAACAGACCTCTGACCTCTAGTGACTCTTTTGACCTCGGAACGGTAATTTGGAGACGATTATGGATCACGATTATGATTTTGACATTTTGGTTTGTATATTTCTGTTCAGCCGTTTATATATATATTGTATCATGTGTTAACTTTTCAGTTATACTGATTTTCAGTTATACTGATCTCTGTTAACTTTTCACAGTTATGTGACTTGATTGTATAATTTACTTTTATACAAATTGCTTTATGTTTATGTTATGTTATATTGTTTATGTGCCCCTGGGCCCTTTTGGAAATCAACAATTTTACTGTTGTAAAGGCTACCCAGGTGTTTATAAGATGAAATAAATAAATAAATAGATAAATCTCACCCCCCCCCTTCCGGCCCTTATTTAGTCAACTCTTTTACACCGTACCAGGTATGGCAGGTATACAAATTTGATTAACAATTCTAACGATATTATTACGGGTTCGGTTGAAGCAAGTAAGTAACCTCCTTGGTTGCAATATTCTCTCTTTCTATGCTCAACAGCATAGGCATCTCAACAACACAGGATTTGAGCTGATCATTGGTAAAATAGTTTTGAGTGTGTTTACATGCAACATAATTCCCCAAATACAATGAAATACTATGATTAGAATTATTCAAGAAAGTTGTGTACTTGGAAATGCTTAAACGGAAGTTTTCGAGGAAATAACTGATTTTTTTTTTT
>NW_017802880.1:390399-394150 GCF_001625305.1 Branchiostoma belcheri
AAGGGGGTCGGGGGGGGGGACCAAATCACTAGCGGGGAGGCGGAAATCACGGGAGGGCGAAATCGCTGCGACACCGGCTACACGTATCAGTTCACACCGTCTGTAATGTCGAGTTGTCCACCGTATGCCGTATCTTCATCTATGGCAGACATCTTCAGTCCAAGTGATTCTACTGGCCTCGCCTGTATCAGTTTGAGAACGCACCGTTCTGTACCTGTATCTGTATAGCCGGTATATATATGCAAGTGGCAAGGGGTGGTGTAGTGGTTAGAGCAATCGACTATGGTCGACAATCGACCTGGGTTCGATCCCGAGTCGTACCCGGGACATGTCTGAACATGCGCCCTGACGTTGTGCCCTTGGGAAAGGCACTTTGCACGACTTTCCTCACTCCACCCAGGTGTGAATGGGTACCTAACTTCGGTTGGGGAAAGTCGTATTGAGGTCACCTTGTGGCGCCGAATGGCTGCCGTATAGACCCTTGCGACAGTTCCACAAAAAGTAATTGTGGAACAAATATGTGTATAATGTGTATTATCATATAGCCGGACGGCGTGGACCAATCAGAGGCCCGGATACCCGTGCTGTTATTTCCCGATAACAGCACACGTGGTGTTATGGCGGAATAACAGCACATGTCGTGTTATGGCTGATACCATTATGTTATAGGGTATAGGGGCATACGACTCTTTCTGTAAACCTTTGTAGCATTTTTCTGTCCAATAAACTTTTTTGTTTAGCTTCATTTAAACTACAATTTGCATTAAATGAAATTATCCATATTTGTTTTAAAGCGTATAATATATTCGAATGTATTTTTATGTATGTATATATATTAAAGCTGTTGTATTTCAAACAGGAATTGTGTTGATTGACAGTTTGGATAGGCTATATGATAATAATTTTAATGCACTGCCTTTTCCTCGTTGTATATGGTGTCATAACTGCATGGGCAGCTGCCATAACCACCTCATAAACCACCTCGTTCGCTTCGCTCACACGGTGGTTTATTCGGTGGTTATGGCAGCTGCTCATGCAGTTATGACACCATATACAACTCGGGGCAGTGCATTAACCCTTTATTATTTGATTGTTGTAATTGTTGTGATTTGTATTGATTATTATGTGATACCCTGCATCAATTCAGCCGTACAAAGGCTACGACTGCACGGGTACTGTTTGTACAATAAAAACCATTTAATATTATTATTATATTATTATTATTATTATTATATAACCGCCATTCGGCGTAACACACCAGCTTCGCAGACACGCGGCGCAGCGGCAGCTAGCTATATCACACCGAACGACTTGTTACACTCAATCTTTGCACATTTAATTGCAGGAGTTGTTTTAAGCTTTCTAGTGATGCTGCCCCAACTGTGCTTGGTGGCAACGAGTTCCAGTCTACGATAGTTCTGGGGAAATACGAGTTTTTGAATACCTCAATTCTTGGTTGATAACTCTGATATTTGAAGGCATGACTGTTTCTTGTTCTTTTCTGGGTTGGTATCAGATACTTAGTGGTTGGTACGTCCACCAGTTTATTAGTCATTTTGTACATCATGCACAGTCTGGATATTCTACGTCTGTCTTCCAGCGACCCCCGCTGTAGGTTTCTTTTCATTTCCGTGACACTAGCACCCCTTTGATAGTTGTTCGTGCAGAATCTTGCAGCTTGGTTCTGTACCCTTTCCAGTTTATCTTTGTCTCTTCCAGTTTATCGTTCGCTCTTTGGTGTTGCGCCTTTCCGTTCTGCGCCACTTTCATTTCCTCTGGGTAATGACATCTAGATTCTTTTCAGTTAAGATAAGGCCACAGCAAGTAATTTTTATGGATGACATCCTCCACCGATTCCAAATCTAATGCGAGCGGGCGAAACAAAAAAACAAGGCAGGCCGAAAAAAACAAGGTTCTTACATTCTTAAATTTTGACTCAATCATTGTACAAATGGTTTTGATTCGATGGGAACATCACATATACACAACCAACATCACATATCACTGCATCAAAGTAAGAAACAAAACATAAAATCAGAGCCTTTTCTTGTCTCCTCTCTTTATAGTTATCTGCCGTCCACGTTCCGTCATGGCAACAGACATCTTGGCCTATTTTCGGCATGTTGACCACTGTCAGAAGGCAACAAAATTTCTTGTTTTTTTTTCCAAAATCAGGTGAAAATTAATGCGCGCGCTGATGTCATCCATAAAAATTACTTGCTGTGGCCTAACGCCACGTATGATGTTCACGACGCCTTTAAGCTTAAGAAAAAGCAAATAGAAACCCGGAAATTAAACCCATCAGTGCCGTTTTTATTACACTTTCATTATCCTCTTGTTAATGATGAGAGGCACTGACAACATCGTAGCTTCGGAGCTCTTAAATGTCCTGGGAATATTACTGTTCTCTAGTCTCTACCAGACTAACTGCGCTGGCTATATATAGGAGAATATTTGCCAGGGGAGTTTGGCCGCCTTGTAGGTTTGACTGGCCGCGGAGGGAAAGAAACTACCTTCCTTGGTAGTAATAATCTGTAACAGTGTATCTTTCTCTTAAGTGGGACAAGTCACAAGTTGTGTGACAGGCTGAACAAAAAGTTCTAAACGGGAACTATGCGGCTCCAGGTGTCTTACTGAGGGACAACTGCGTGTGCAAGATGTCGGTAGCTTGAGGAATGAATCCCCTCTACTATATATGGGACAAGTCATGACAATGAATGAATGAATGAATGAATGAATGAATGAATGAATGAATGAATGAATGAATGAATGAATGAATGAATGAATGAATGAATGAATGAATGAATGAATGAATGAATGAATGAATGAATGAATGAATGTAATCAGCGCTGATGTTTGGACAGTTGTGAAACTTGAAACATAGTAACCCTTTATATTTTTATTATTCTAAGATGTTTTTTATTCCAGTATAGTAATGTACAATATGTAAGGATTGTTTTATATAGCTTTGTTTTAAAATGTACGTACAAGCATGTGTTTGTTCAAGAGGCTCTCCTGGATGGAGGAATAAAGAATGGAAAGGAAAGGAATGAATGAAGACCTTTATTGTACGCAAATACCCACTGGGTTCAGTACAGGTCACAGGAAAAACGTCACAGTTTGCAATGAATATATACAATGTACAAGCTAGTGCTACTTCTATGTACTATGGACATATAGTCTAATAATTACGATAATTTGGCTTCTTCTCGCTTCTCAGTAACGATGTAGATATAAGTACAGATGTGTTTATAATCGAAGGTTTGTCTAAAGCCATTAGAAATATGAACTTATCTTTGTTGCTAAGACTGGGGAAACATACGTTGCAATAGTTTATAAAGCTCTGCTCTCTCTTTGTTGTATAAACTACATTCTAATACAAAGTGTTCCTCATCCTCTATCCTATTTAGATTAGGCCACACCAAGTAAATTTTATGGATGACGTCCTTTGGAGACCCTAAATCTAATGCGAGAGGGCGAAAAAAAACAAGAAGGGCCCTAAAAACAAGAGGCCTAGATCAGAAAAATACTAAGAGACGAGAAATGTTAGGACACAAATTGAATGAGGTGACACAGTGTAACAAGCAAGAAGTCTTTTATTCATCATCAAAACAGCAATAAATCAGGTGGAACAGCAGTTGTCGTCCTGTCCTGTTTTCGCGTTACGGGTTTCACGTCAATCTGACGATTTGCGGCACTGTCGTGACTCTTTGGTCATAGTTACAGGAAGCGGAATTTCTTGGTTTTTTTT
>NW_017802880.1:394170-395100 GCF_001625305.1 Branchiostoma belcheri
AAAGAAAAACCATCGTAGATATCTAGAGTACACACTTGAGTCAATTCTACGGCGGTTCTAGAGAAGACGTTAAGTGTATGGAGAGTTTTAATGCATTTGAAGAAGGAAATCATTTAGACTCTATGTTTAAAAAAGACATTACAAGTACTTATGCTGAGGTCACATTTCCAAACCGGGGCCCGGCCGGGCTGTTTCTATTAACGAAAAATCCACAGTTTACATCAGGAATATACGCAAGTAGTTCCATTACTATTTTTGGCGACGTCTCAGGGAGGAGCCTAATGGTACAGTATTGTGTGCAGTTTGCAAGAATTCTAGGAATGTTACAGGCATTTTGTCCACAGGAATGGAATGTCCACAGGCATTTCTCTGACCCACATCTATGCCCACATTCCTGCAAACCCTTGGGAAGACCTCTCTGCCCCGGATGGCCCTACTTTCTGTGACCCCGGGGCTCGTTCAGGGGAGGAGTACACTGTATCTGTTTAGACTTAACAGGTACCAAGTCTTCCTCAAAATCATGAAATGATGGCAGTGATTGCAAACAATAACCCTAACAGCAACCACCGTCGCCATGGCAATGTATGTTTCCATTGCCAGTCCTGTTTTACCATATTTTTCATTTCATAAGACTGTCCGGTCGGGCTCCGGTTTGGAAATGTGACCTCAGCATTAGTGGCATCACAGGAGTGCTTGTCCTAAAGGCATTTAACTGTTTTCAGGTAAAACTGGACTTTCAGATTTTCAGTTTTCTGGTCATTTTTAAGGTAAATTTGAATCAACTCTATCACATAGTAGCCTCCTTTTCCGGCGTTCCGGGATCGGTCGTTTTTTTTGGGGGGGGGGGTATTTTCTGATCAAACGTAAATCGCACGCAATAGAAGCCCTGAACCAGAGAGAGCTATGTAGGGTTGCCAGCCGGGGCTTCTA
>NW_017802880.1:395158-410925 GCF_001625305.1 Branchiostoma belcheri
CCCCCAAAAAAAAACGACCGATCCCGGAACGCCTGAAAAGGAGGCTAATCACATAGCACACTGATATCTATGAGGCAAAAAAGACGCTGACGGAAAATGTTTGTTTCGTGTATCGTAGGCTGGCTCTAGCTATTATTTATTACCAAAAGATAAAGGGACTTCTTGTTTTGGTGCTATTTCAAATGCTTCAAGCATGAAATTGTGACGACAATGTGCTAAGAAATAGCAGCAGTAAATGGCAATATATCAGACAGAAATTTTTCTTTGCTGATCCAATTTTTTTTTTATTTAGTCGCCCCCAAGTCGAATTGGCTGATCCACAACATAGAGGCTGAGAAAGTTACTACAGAGGATTATATACGTTTGATCTCGATGCTTGAAAAGGATTCCTGACACACCCCATGGTGATACGTACTCTAACACAGGCAATACAGTAGGGACCAAAACTGGCCATTCTGTCGACTTACAGAACGCTCAGACTATACATATTAGGATCCACCTAGGACTAGTTGACGGACATTTACATGAGGAGAGTGGCCCCGAGTGCTGATGCACAATGACTAATGCAACTCTAATCCGTTCTGGATAGTTAGGGAGGAACATAGGGGATCATTTTTACGATTTCCTATCGGGTACGTTGCACTTAACGAAGATTATAGGTGATGCTTTATGTTGATGCCATTTGTAACCCTTTCCATTATAGATGCTACGACCAATAAAGGGCAAAAATTGGCAGATAGATGCATACATTCATACCAGAACGTTTATTGCAAATACTTGCCCCACGGGCTAATTGCAGTTACAAACAACATAAGAAAGAAAATACAGTGTTATGTGAGACTATATCTACGTCTAGCATTATACTATATTCTACAACATGCATGGTACTAGTTTTACTGGGTTTGACTTCTTCTTTTTAGGCAATGGAAGACGAATTTACCCACTTCTTCTATAATATGTGGGTTCTTTAATTTTAGTAGTAAAATTGTTTTTTGTGGTAGGTAATGGTGGGGAAGTAAGGCAGCATTTTGGACAAGGTGCTAAATAATTGATTTCTGATGTCGTCATAAAATGGACAGTTAGAGATGAAATAAATTTCGTCTTCCACTGCATTTGAGGAGCAATATTTACAAATTCTCTCCGACACAGGTAGTTTCATATATCGCCCTTTATATCATAAACCAAAAACGATATTCTTAGAAACTGTACTGTGTATTTTATTTGTCTTTTAAATCATACTTAAAGATCATATTCTAATGTAAATTAGCTGCATATCGTTGAAAGCACCCAATGCATTTTTGTTAAGATTTTTGCTGACGTGACCCAACAAATATAGTTAGTTATTTAGTTAATTAACTATTTAATTTATTAGTTAGTTAGTTAGTTAGTTAGTTTGTTTGTTTGTTTGTTTGTTTGTTTGTTTGTTAAAATTGAAACACATCAGTGCCAGGGAGACCTATGTTTGCTTGTGGGAAATGAACACATAACTTACCTGATTTATACAATACAAAATTGCCTCTAAATAAATGCGAGAGAGGGTTTTCAGAGATGTTTTAAATCTATGTCATTTCCGTCGGTTCCACCCACCACCACCACCCACCCACACCCACACCCACACCCACATGCAAGGTTTTGCTAGCTAAGGTCCGTCGGGAGACTAGAAATAACAATTTCTACTAGGTCTTATCACGCGTAGGGCCACACCAAGTAAATTTTATGGATGACGTCCGCGCGCGCATTGATTTTGGCCTGTTCCAGAAAAAAAACAAGAAATTCCGCTTCCAGTAACTATGACCAAAGAGTCACGACAGTGCCGCAAATTGTTAGATTGACATCGTGAAACCCGTAACGCGAAATGGGTGAAGAGCACATGCTTTGTTTCTGCAGGCCTGCAAAAATGTGATGAAAGAAACAGGACAGGACGACAACTGCTGTTCCACCTGATTTATTGCTGTTTTGATGATGAATAAAAGACTTCTTGCTTGTTACACTGTGTCGCCTCATTCAATTTGTGTCTTAACATTTGTCGTCTCTTAGTATATTTCTAATCTAGGCATCTTGTTTTTTAGGGCCCTTCTTGTTTTTTTTCGCCCTCTCGCATTAGATTTAGGGTCTCCAAAGGACGTCATCCATAAAATTTACTTGGTATGGCCTAGTGGAAAAATGACGGAATGACGCTCAACTTAGATAACAACGGACATCAAGTTACGTCAACAACCCGCTGTGCAGCAGATAGACCCAGGGAGACCACGGAGCGAGATGCTCACATCACAGCGGGAATTTATCTCCAGTAATAGGGTTTATGATTGCCTTACTTTCGTGTGATTCCAAGTGGAAAGATTTCCGCTCTACACCGGAGAGAAGTCATGTCGAGTTGGACACGAGCGTACTCACTCTCATTTTTGGCTGTGTTATAGAAAATGTACTATACCAGTGTGTTACCATATTTGGGCATGAGTCATCAGAACGGTATGCAGAGCAAGCAACCAATAGGCATGCAGCTTTCCTTTATTCTTCTTGCTGATTGGCTGTTGGGATTTGATTGGGTTAACTCAATTATTAACACCTGTACAAAGCCATGCCATATTGACAGTATGAACTGCATTAAAGTGTTTTGGTAGGTATGTCAAGCTTTCCTGCTCCAGCATTGGAACAGGGTGTGACATCTGCGTACACAAATATTCTATCGTACAACCTGGTCTAGAGCAAAGTTTATATAGTCTTTTTGGCGGAGAGGTTATTTTGTGATCTATATTGCATTCAAATACATCTTTAAACTTCTCCCACCTGCCTTACTCCATAACCAATATAAATATTACTAATTCGGTGGGGAGAAGTTTTAAAATGTGCTGAAGTAAAGAATCCAGCAAGGTAAATAGTTTTGTTGTTCATCTAGGTAAAGGTCGCATGGCCGTTTTCATACCGTAGGGGCAGTGGGGTAAAGGGACCATTTAAGTTGTCCTAAGTATGTAAATAAGGTCCTAAATATATGTAAATGAGGTATATGCTAATTAATATGCAATTGAGTCACTTCTATCATAGAAGTCAGGTACTACCCATTTTACCTCTGGGTGGAGTGCGGAAAGTTCTGTGGTGCCTTTCCCAAAGTCACAGCGTCTAGTCAGCTATCAAACCCGTGGCCGCTGGTGTGTCCGCTACCCCATAGAAATCACTAAGCAGACAAATATATAAGTCATACCGTTACTTTCTTGATACGTTACGCCAAACCCCATTAGGCCACAGCAAGTAAATTTTATGGATGACATCCGCAGACTCCAAATCTAATGCGATAGGGCCAAAAAAACAAGATTACTACATTCTCATAGTAAACCTTGTTAAACAAGAAATGATACCTATATTGTGCTAAGTTTATCATATATTGTGAACATCACATAAAAAGGAATGAAATGCATCACTGTATCAAAGTAAGAAACAAAACATTAAATCAGAGCCGTGACTTGTCTTCTCTCTTCATATTAATATGCGTTCTGGCCGGCATGGCAACAGACATCTTTGCCCATTTTCGGCAAGTTGAACACTGTCAGAAGGCAACAAAATTTCTTGTTTTTTTTTTCAAAATCGGGCGAAAATAAATGCGCGCGCTGATGTCTTCCATAGAAATTACTTGCTGTGTCCTTACTTTGATATTCCACGCCGATCTAAACGGGTTTGGTATAATGGCATATTTGCTTTCCAGCTAATCAAGTACGGAGTGGCCTACTTTGCTAAATGCCCCCCAATCACCGTCTCATCTAAACGAGGATCACAGTCATCTCGACTTTTAAGGAGGAAGAAGTTTTCTCATTAGGAGGCTAGAGCCGGCCCGATGACACTACGACCCCGGGAGCACATCACAAATGTCACCGGTGATCAGCTTTGATTGCGTTGCTCCAAGAGCACCCATCATTTCCGTTTCGGATTTTTCTCTTACGATCCGGTACGAGTGGTACATATAAATGTTGGTTCTAATTAGGTCAAAAGGGAAAGCATTGTACACGCTGCATGCAGGTGCAATGGGTCTTTGGCCTGACTGTCCATCACAATTAGCAGTTCAACCAATGATAGCATGGCAATTTTCGGTTCGACCAATGAGATACGAGTACGAGTAGTACATAAATGTTGGTTCGAATTAATTAAGTCAAAAGGGAAAGCATTGTACACGCTGCATGCAGGTGCGATGAGTCCTGTCTGTCTATGGCCTGACTGTCCATCACAATTATCAGTTCAACCAATGATAGCATGGCAATTTTCGGTCCGACCAATGAGATACGAGTACGAGTGGTACATAAATGTTGGTTCTAATTAGGTCAAAAGGGAAAGCATTGTACACGCTGCATGCAGGTGCAATGGGCCCAGTCTGTTTATGGCCTGACCGCCCAACACAATTAGCAGTTCAACCAATGAGAGCATGGCAATTTTCGGTTCGACCAATGAGATAATGGCTGCCAAATATTTAAATATTTACTTTGATAGGGTGGGCGGGGCTATGGGATCGGTCTGTTGGAAGGTGAAGCTCATCCTTCTCTTCACTTGCAGGACTTGTTTAGAGTGATGATGCCCCAACTGTGCTTGGTGGCAACGAGTTCCACTCTACGATAGTTCTGGGGAAATACGAGTTTTTGAACACCTCAATTCTTGGTTGGTAACTCTGATATTTGAAGGCATGACTGTTTCATGTTCTTTTCTGGGCTGGTATTAGATACTTAGTAATTGGGACGTCCACCAGTTTCTTGTTCTTTTCTGGGCTAGTAGCAGATACTTAGATGGTCAACGCCGCATCAGTATTTTGTCCGTTGCAGACGATATCCTTTCTGATACATTACTTTAAAACTATAGACGGAATGTGCTCCGTAAATACAAGAATACGACCTTCAAAGAGGTACTGCCGAAGCTCTATGCACAATACATTACGAGTTTTCCGCAGACGCAGTACGTTCTGCCGACGTGTTCCTCATATTTCTTCTTCTTCTCTTCCTCCTTCTCCTACCATTTCGTTAAATGGATTCAATTTCTTCATTTTGGGGCCAAATAACATGACATTTGCCACGAAGGTAGAATGGGCAAATACCACCAGGCGTCTTTTTTTATTACAGGCCTTTATAATTGTTTTATTTGTTTTTTTTTGCCATTTTCCGACAAACTCTGTACATTTGGGGTTCTGGAGACCTGGTATGACACTAAAATAATCTGAAACTTGGTATGGGTATGCTTTATATATCTACCAACAGCAATTCATTATAATTCATGGCATACTCTCCCTTGAACTTGTATAATTTGGGACTTTTTGACTGTCTTTTATGCCAAATAGTGAAGTATACTTACCTTATGGCAAAGACTCATCAGTAAGGAATGCAGGAAGCAACAGCCAATAGGCATCAAGCTTTTGAGATGGTATGGTAGTTGTAATCTTCTTGCTGATTGGGTGATGGACTAATTGAATTGATACATTGGACACCTGCTCAGGGCAGGCTATAGCATATTGATAGCTGAACTCCATTCAGTTGTTATGGTTTCACCACACTATGTGCATTGTTTTCACTTGTATTTCTCCTTCTTTCCCTGCCATGTCGTGAATTGTGGTGAAGCTATGCTGAATTTGCTCCAAAGCAAATGTCGGCCTTTCTAGTTCACTGGGGGGTTCTTCTATCATGAATTCAAGCAGTGTGCACAAGGTTATTCTATTCATACCCAATTTCCGGGGCAAAGAAGACTACAGCAGGGAAAAAGGAGCCAGGTCTTCAAAGAAATCTGATTCATCAGAACAGCACTAAAGCTGGAAGCACGAAGAATGCCCATTAGCAGTCCTCTTTCCCACATTCAAGCCAACCAACGCCACTTTGGGCTATCTAGTAATCAGGCGCTTCTAGAAAATGTAGCGTATGGAAGAGATTTCTACTTTAGTAAGCTGAAATTTAAGTGCAACGTCTAATGCGTTACTTTTGTTTCGCTCTTTGGAAATGTTCTGAAGAAGTTCCTTATGTGCAGGAGATTTTAACATTTGGTAAGCTGAAACTTGGAGGCCCAACTTCTAATGTCTTACTTATGATTCGAACTTTAAAATGGGAAATCCTCTCGAAATTTACCTTATGGTCCTGGTCTAACAAACTTCGGTAACAAATCAAATCAAATCAACTTTATTGCTCAACAACTGTAACTGGTACAATGTATGGCAAAGAAATAAAAAGGATACATGCACGAACTAATACTAAAATATAATTCTAACGAGCTAGTACTAAAGCTAATCTATTGTGTTTTCTTAGGAAGAGTGTTATTACATTCTGTAATTCAGGAGATATATTAGTTATTTACAATATAGTGTCGCTTTAGTAGTGATTCAGATATGAATTTTCCAACGTACACTGATAACTGAGTAGGACATGAAAGGAGTATATTAAAGATATCTGATTTTGAGTGGGGTAGCGTAACATTAGTTTTGGAAGCTATGGATGGCATGTGGCTTCTTTGAAGTGTGACGTCAACACTGGGTCAAAGGTATCTGGTAGACGATGTCTGCCCCCGTCGCGGTTCAATGAAGGGTGAAGGGCCCTGATGTAAATGGCTTCCTTCACCCCTCTCAAGAAATAGTCTTGTTCAGTATCCAAAATCCTTACAGTATCAAGTGAAACAAAGTGTCCGGGTGACTCTATGTGGATGTGTTGTGATACCTCTGAACTGGCAGAGCTAGGCCGTGTATGTTCAAAAGTTTTAACTTTAAACATGTAACTACCAACACAGATGAACTTTCATGATATCCCTCTAACTCATTTTTTCACTAATAAGAGATTTCATACAACCTTTCACTACTTATGAGGTTAACACCCCTCTAATAAGAGACTTCATACAACCTCTTACTAGTGCAAAAATTAGTAACACTCCCTAACTCATTTTTTTCACTAGTAGTCTCTTCTCTTACTAGTGACAAAATGAGTTAGAGTGGTGTTAATTCATTTTTTCACTAATATATGATAATTTATTGGGCTAAAAGTACAAACTACGCATTGGCACCACTTTTTCCCTTAACTCGTCTTTTACCATCTTTTACAAATACTAACTAAATAAAGTCAAGACAAGTTTATTGCGCCAGAATTGCATTGGATACAATATATGGCAAATAACACTTAATAACTATAAACTATTTCTACTGGTGTACTAATCTAACTTTAATACATGTATATATGTTATAATGGAATGTTACATTTCACATTGCTGTGACATTGTTTCTCTTTTGTATAGCATTATGTACATATTGGCCTAGGTAAACAGATACAGAGTCGGGGCATGATAACAGCATGTTGAAAAGTTCTCTACTAAATGTGCTAAATAATCAGGTCTGTCTTGGCGAGACGGTGGTTCTTTTTTTTATTCAGAATCACAATGATGATTACAAATGAAAATACATGGACTAAGTGACTGCGAACTCAAGTTAGGTGCAACTTATATTCTCGCAGCCACTTTTACAATGAAAGAAAAATATTTTACAAGACATTTAAAAATACATGAGACCTCGCGTGAGTAACAAACCTCCCATCCCAGAAGACACATACAGTTAGAATCATTTTGTTTCTAATATATAATTTTGTGCGGCTAGCATTATTTTGCAGTTGGTATCATACGAACAAAGGAAACTACCGCGAAGAACTAAATATTGTATAGAATTATCAGAAAGGGTGTTTAAATCAACAATATTACCAAGTATGCTTGAAAGCTTGCCAAAAAGGACTAAGCGCTGGTAGGTATATATAGGGCAGTGCAACGTGGTTCTTCAGAAGTTGTTTTTAGAGTCCACGTGGCCTCCAGTGTTCAAAATCAACCGCCTCAGGCCTGTGACGTCCACTGACTTAATAGCAACAGAAATAGCAACAGCGATAGTAACCGAAATAGCAACTGACAGCTTTAGTTCATTTCATAGCAGTCTTGGCGCGTGGCAGTTGTTAACAGTTCGTGCATTTTTTTTCCAACATTTCATGACTAGACATGGTGACGGCACACTCAAGTTATATCAACTTATTTTATGCCGTCACCAACGCAGATAGAGGACAAATACGGAACAGGACAATACTCATTTTCACCTGAGTGAAGTGGTGAAAGTCGTGTTATGTGCCTTTTCCATGAGCACAAGATCGGTGGGATGTCAGGACTCGAACCCGGGACCTTGGTTCCGAGTCGCGCACTCTGCCGCTACGCCACACGACCCCACGGTCAATAATGTTACATTTCACATTGCTGTGACATTGCTTCTCTTTTGTATAGCAATGTGTACATATTGGCCTAGGTAAACAGATACAGAGTCGGGGCATGATAACAGCATGTTGAAAATTTCTCTACTAAATGTGCTAAATAATCAGGTATGTCTTGGCGAGACGGTGGTTCTTCAGAAGTTGTTTTTAGAGTCCACATTGCCTCCAGTCTTCAAAATCAGCCGCCTGAGGGGTGTGACGTCCGCTGACTAATAGCAACAGAAATAGCAACAGCGATAGTAACAGAAATAGCAACTGACAGCTTTAATTCATTTCATAGCAGTCTTGGCGCGTGGCAGTTGTTCACAGATTGTGTTTATTCCAACATTTCATGACCAGACATGGTGACGGCACACTCAAGTTATATCAACTTATTTTATGCCGTCACCAACGCAGATAGAGAGCAAATACGGAACATGACAATACTCATTTTCACTTGAGTTAAGTGAGGAAAGTCGTGTAAAGTGCTATTCCCAAGGGCACAAGATCGGTGGCATGTCAGGACTCGAACCCGGGACCTTGGTTTCGAGTCGAGCACTCTGCCGGTACGCCACATGACCCCATTTTTTTATTCAAGCACACACAACAAAATCAACCGTATCAACGATTAAGTTGGACCGAATACGCGTTGTGCACAAGCAAGACAAGTGGGAAAATAACAACAAACGGTGTCATACCTCCGTGAAACATAGCTTGTTCAGTTCGAATTTTTAACCGTTGAGGCGATCATGATCCAACTAATAACAGATAGCTACTTTTTGAAGCAGCTTACATAACAAATCGGCGTGACGTATTTCGAATTTTTTTCGGGTTTATGTATTTTCCCGCTCTCGGTCTTTGCATGCTCCCATAATAAGGCAAGAGACATGTATTACACGTATGGCCATGAAATTTTCAGTGGACGGTGAAGCCTGAAAATTTCATTGTTTAAGCCAGAATTACTGATTTTTTCAAAAAAATGCCTGTCAGAAACCCGTTGCCAGGGCAACACCAAAAATTATTATCTTCTCTCACTGCTAGGAATTTGTTGGCTACAATATTTTAGGAAAAGTCACCAAGTTTGGTGGTCCTAGCACAAGCCGTTCGGACGTTATTCGACATCAAGGTTGACGCGGTCACTTTTAGCCCCCCACCCCCAAGTCTAGATAGGGTTAACATATGCGACTACCTCGGCTACAAGCCTTCCTTTTCCCTTCGCTACATCAGCATCTTCGAAGTCCTTTTCACACCAACCCACCTGCTTATACAACCAGGTATCAAAATAGGACGTGTTCTGGCCGGAGGATATATTATTTAGAGGTCAGCTGTGTGACGTGTTACGCCTCCACGTTACAAATATAATGAGAAAGCTATTAGTATATGAACAGGTTATTTACTCGATGTAATTGGGCTATCCATTTTTATTACTCCATCAGTGACGCACCAGTAGATGCGTCCAACAGGGAAATTATCGCTCTAGTTACGTTTGTGATGGTCCCAGAAATCTGTTTCAGGAATGAATGATAATATTTATCTAGTTGTGGCGTCGGGTGACGTAGTGGTAGAGCGTTCGACTATTTCTTTACACAACTTGGTGATTTACTCAACCGACGTTTCAGTGACCGTCCTTGCTCAGTGCAGTTCAAGTTTGGGGCCACATTCGCAAAACTAGCTATAGTTGCTCTGTTGTTGTTACCTCCATGAAAAATGGAGGTATTGTTTTTGGCGCGTCTGTTTGTCTGTCTGTGTGTCTGTCTGTGTATGTGTGTGTGTGTGTGTGTGTGTGTGTGTGTGTGTGTGTGTGTGTGTGTCTGTGTGTGTTTGTGTTTCCGCACATTTGTAGTCAGCATAGCTTCAGAACGCCTTTATGGATTGTAATGATATTTAGTATGCTGGTAGGTCTTAGGAAGCCGAATGTCAAGGTCAAATATGGGCCTCCTGGTGGCTGACCTTGGTACTGCAGCAGAACTTTTGTATTTTGAGGCAAAACAGATGTGCCGGTTAAAGACTTCCTCTAACGCAAAACATGTGTGGTCAGGCAGCGCGCCTACCCGGTTTGATTGATGATGTTCTCCCTCGGGAATAGACTACATGTACTGAGTTGACAGCCTGACCTATTTTAGGACAAAAACCTGTGTTATTTTGTTCCGTACTGTAGTGTAGTGTACCGTGTAAAAACTTTTTCACAAAAACTCATATATTTCATAGAGGTTTGAGATCTCCGAATTCTTGTTTTTTTGGTTTTGTTTTTGTTTTTTGTTTTTATATTACATTCCTGTATGTTTGTAGATACCGTTCCCTGTCCCTATGTACACATGTGAATACACATGTGAATCAGTCAGAATTGCCCTGAGGAAGGTGACAGACGGTCACTGAAACGTCGGCTGTGAATTGGTTGTGTAAAATGAGTATTTTTATTGAAGGATTGTTCTGTGCTAGTTTGATTCCTGGTATTACTGGCTAGATGTCATGTCTGTCCTTCAGAATTATATTATTTATGTGCGGATAGATTTCTTATTATCTCTGTAACACGGGGGCGTAACACGTCACATAGCCGACCTTTAAACTGTAAGCTGGTCTTGTTACTTCCTGTTACGTTTTTTTACATAAGATTGTATAGGTGGGTGGCTTGGTGTTAGGAGGAGTTCGGGATAGTGTTGTAGCAAATTCGTCTGGGGAGAAAAGAGGGGGTACGACTTTCCAAAAAATACTTTTGTGGGAACTCCCTCTCTACATAGTACAACCACCCTCTACTGTTTTCGATAAGTGGGATCTTTATCGTGCTCGAATTGTAGCTCTCTTCAAAAACGGGACCTCAGACTAAGTCCCATCCGAGAGGACGTCACTAACTGAAGCTAGTACGTATACGCACCGAGTCGAGTTACGAGATAGGTCTCAAGTGCCTTTCTTCTTCTTTTTAATGCCCACGATCATCATACTGATCATTCTGTACCACTCCGGATCACTCCGGATTGTACCATCGCCTACTCTTTTTCGAACGGTGTGGTGGGATCTTTAACGTGAGTGGGGTGTGGCTCTCCCCAAACACGTCCCTAGCCGAAGCTAGATACTCATTTACACCTGAGTGAAGTGAGGAAAGTCGTGTTAAGTGCCTTTCCCAAGGGCACAAGATCGGTGACATGGGTGGGGATCGAACCCAGGACTTCTAGGTCCTTAGCCGAAAGCGCTACCGCTGCGCCACACGACTCCTAGTACACAACCACCCTGCAGTTGTGAATTTGTAGTAAATGGCAGCTCTAGCTAGCTTGGTGTAAGGTCTTACCGCTATCTTACTTTTGCAACTTATCGACAGTGGCAGAGGGGAAGGGAGAAACCACGTCACTGAATGACGCAAGTCCCTGTCCCTTATGACGTACAAGGAACCATTAACAGGAAGACTAAAAGACATGAAGTAGCCATCCTCACACCTTTCCAACTCCCTCTTGGTCAAAATGGTTTCTAGTTAAAACCCTCTTGGCACCGAAGGACCGTTTGTATAGCAATTTATAGTGTATTTGACGTTGCCGTCGTGTTCATGTGCGTTATCATAGCAAATTCGGATCAATAAACGTTACACAAGGCTTTACGGTACATTAGTTGCTAAAGTAACAAATGGATATTGTAAGTACAAAATTAATACATATAGATGTTGCCAACTTTGCTTTGCCTTTGGTCCCATCTGTACATACACATGCCGGATGGATAGCATTAATATCCTGGTTACGTTATGAATGAAAAAGACATTAGAATGCACTCATTCTTTTATGATGGTAAAGGTCGTGATAATAATTGTTTTATTGCAAATTCGTGCCCGAGGGCTAATTGCTGGAACAGAAGAAACATATGGTATAAAAACAGACAATTAGTATACATAGAACTACTGATAACTACTAAGAAACTACTAGTAAAAACTACTGGGTTTGACTTCTTTTTTGAAGACAGAGGAAGACAAGGACAGGCCTGTCACTATGCAGTATCCAGTACTGTGTAACTGTTCACAATGTTCAGCACCAAGGACACGGCTGTCTCTATGTAGTGTCCAGTACTGTGTAATTGTTCACAATGTTCAGAACCAAGGACAGGGCTGTCTCTATGTAGTGTCCAGTACTGTGTAATTGTTCACAATGTTCAGCACCAAGGACAGGACTGTCTCTATGTAGTGTCCAGTACTGTGTAACTGTTCACAATGTTCAGAACCAAGGAAAGGTCTGTCTCTATGTAGTGTCCAGTACTGTGTAACTGTTCACAATGTTCAGTACCAAGGACAGGCCTGTCTCTATGTAGTGTCCAGTACTGTGTGATTGTTCACAATGTTCAGAACCAAGGACAGGGCTGTCTCTATGTAGTGTCCAGTACTGTGTAATTGTTCACAATGTTTAGAACCAAGGACAAGTCTGTCTCTATGTAGTGTCCAGTACTGTGTAATTGTTCACAATGTTCAGCACCAAGGACAGGGCTGCCTCTATGTAGTGTCCAGTACTGTGTAATTGTTCACAATGTTCAGAACCAAGGACAGGTCTGTCTCTATGTAGTGTCCAGTACTGTGTAATTGTTCACAATGTTCAGCACCAAGGACACGGCTGCCTCTATGTAGTATCCAGTACTGTGTAATTGTTCACAATGTTCAGCACCAAGGACAGGCCTGTCTCTATGTAGTGTCCAGTACTGTGTAATTGTTCACAATGTTCAGGACCAAGGACAGGGCTGTCTTTATGTAGTGTCCAGTACTGTGTAACTGTTCACAATGTTCAGAACCAAGGACAGGCCTGTCTCTATGTAGTGTCCAGTACTACATGTAGTACTGTGTGATCGGCTCAATACATGTCACAATGCCTGTTGCACTGTGTGTGTACGTGGACTGCATTCAGCACCAAGGACAGGCCTGTTTTTATATGTCCAGCACTTTGTAATTGTTCACAATGTTTAGAACCAAAGACAGGACTGTCTCTATGTAGTGCCCAGTACTGTGTGATCGGCTCAATACATGGCACAATGCCTGTTGCACTGTGTGTGTACGTGGACTGCATTCAGCACCAAGGACAGGTCTGTTTTTATGTAGTGTTCAGTACTTTGTAATTGTTCACAATGTTCAGAACCAAGTGTGGAACGAGTTAAGCCAACTGTTACAAAACTGCCAGTCAACTCCTGTATTTAAAAAACTTCTTAAAAACTTTTTCCTACAAAATCCCAGTACATCTACAATCTGATTTGTTTGTTTTCCTTGTTATTGTTAATATTTTGTTTTAATCGTTAATTCTTATGTTAATTATTTAATCAGTTTAATCTGTAACATCTACCTGAATTACAGGTATAAGACTTTTGTTTAATTTCGTTTTAGTTAGTTTATACACTTCAGTTATTATTTCTGTGTCTTGATTTTGTTGAATTAATCATTGTTTAATTATTTCATTGTTTAATTTTGATGTTTAATTTAAATATGTTTTGTCATAAGTTATCTTTGCTTGGGGTAGGCCTCTAGAAAAACCACCCAGGTTTCTGGCCTACCCCGCACATTCTTTGATTATTATTATTTGATTGTGTAATTGTTTTTGATATACGTGCAAATGGTAAATAAACAAATAAAGTGTCTAATACTGTGTGATCAGTTCAATACATGCCACAATGCCAGTTTCCCTGTGTGTGTACGTGGACTGCATTCAGCACCAAGGACAGACGTGTCATGCCCCGATGCATCTCTTCCCCACACTTCTGACATCTAATTCCCGCATTAGATCTTTTATTTTATTCCGGCGTTGCAACAAGTGGTCCCTCAACGCAGAGAAGGCTTTTAGTGACGCCGAATATATTAGGAAAGTCGAGCGTTCACGGCAATAGCAACGTGCGAAAACGATGGCCCTTGGCACCAATTTTGGGAAAGGCCTGCCGTAACATTTTCCTTCCACGTGGCAGGTCCGTAGGGACACGGACGCCCAGTTTACCACAAATCAAAAAGGCATTCCGACTTTGAGAATTGCTGAAGGTGACCGCCCCTTAAGGCCGCAAATGTCATTTATCTCTGCGAACTGCTCTCACGTTGTCATAATTGGTTGGTTGAAGGGACACACACGTGTAGCACTGCCATTTTTGAAGCTGTGTGCTCTTTTGAAGAAAAGGCTAATCCAGCGAGGAAAGGCGCTTTAACTCGACAAGACTGGCCGCAGTTCCGTGATTTCATGTAAAATGATTCAGTAATGAATTCAACCGAACCACGCAGGATTACCCTAGCTAGCCTTATGAGCCTTGAAGCTCTGGGACGCTCCATTAGCACAATCTTCAATTTGTCACTAGCCCTTCCCTATCCTTTAAACACCTAATCGTCCATCTACTTTTGACATCAGTACAGGTGATTTTGCTACCATTTAAGCTTCGGTCCCAATTGCGCCGGTGCCCGTCGGGGATGTAGCCCCAGCCGGGCTCAGGAGTCGGGCGGGCATCGGCTGTCATGGTCACAATTAAAAGTTTCCTTCAGTAGCATTTTGTTAAAAATTGTGTCACCCTCTTTGGTCGGTCTCCGGCAGGCACCCGGCAGGCACCCGGCAGATTCTCTGACGATGTCTTGTACTGACCTATACTTAATGCAGAATTCACGCTTTTGTTGTGATCATTTTATCTGTGACGTCACACTTTTTACCCGGGTTTACGAAGTACACACCTTTATTCTGTTAATCTGTTCTGTGATGTGCCAAATGTGTCCCGGCGGAATGCCGGCAACCGGAGGGGTACCTCTCGGTGTTCTCACAGCTCTGTCACGGCGTCTTTTTGTCAGCGGGGCCCGGGTAGAATTTAAGTCAGAATTAAATTCTTCTCGGGTCCCCGCCGCGCCGGGCCGAAAAATAGCCCGGTAGCCGCAGGGTGTCCCGCGGGGCCACGTAGGGATCACGCCTGAAAGTACCATAAAACAGCCCGGGAACTACCGGGCAGGGACCCTTTTTTCAATTGGGACCGAAGCATTTACTAGGCTTACCCGGCGTTTATCATTATTGGTTAATCCCGATTTTTGTTGCAGTGACTGACAAATTGGCACAGGTTTTACCGTGTATGACGCAAGTGCTCCCATTCAATTTAGATTGAAGCAAACCTTGCCAACCAAACTTGACACCCAATCTTCAACCAACTTTCAATCTGAACACACCGGTCCGACTTACTTGAGACATAATCACGTAATAGCTAAAGTAACACCTGGAGTTGAATATGCAGCGCTTACTCCACAAAAAAATGGTATTGACCAAAAAAAATGTTTAATACAAACTACAAATCTATACTGGAAATACGTCGCCTAAAGCAACCATTTACTAGGATTACCCGGCGTTTATCATATTAATGTTAGTCAATGTTATAACAGAATTTGAGTCGTGTTAGTAGTGAATATATTGGATATGTAACTTGTTTTAATCCTTATTTGTCATGTATAATGCTGATGAGTCTAAGATTTCGAATTGCGTACATGTGTACAGAAATCGCAATTCAGCACTGGTGCTGCAAATGTTTTTTAATTGAATAAACCACTCTCTCTATCTCTCTCTCTCTCTCTCTATCCCCCCTCTCTCTCTC
>NW_017802880.1:411139-429935 GCF_001625305.1 Branchiostoma belcheri
TCCCTCTCTCTCCCCATCTCTCTCTCTCTCCCTCCTCTCTCTCTCTCTCTCTCTCTCTCTCTCACACACACACACACACACACACACACACTCACTCTATATCATCATTGGTTAATCCCGCTTTTTGTTGCAGTGTTACAAATTGGCTCTGGTTACGTATATCGTTTATGACGCACGTGGTGTATTCATTGTAATTACGAGTACGCATCGCGACCGTGCTCGCATTTCGTGAACAAAGCTAACCTTTACCAACCGTCAGTTTGAACGTCGAACTCCGGATGTGTGGGTTGAAGCTATGTACAATATAATGGAGGGCGGGAGTTATCCTTTAATGCAAAACACTTTACCTAGCTTTTAAGTTCCAGACGAGATCACACCTGTGTCTCACTGTCTATGTACTAATGGACCAAGGATGAGTCTAGTGGTAACCTTTAATTTGTTGTGTCTTCGAATTGGAGGGATTCAAACAATGAGTAGCAAAGTCCATTCGATCCTGGGGAAACCGAAAGGTTGCATGTGTTTGTGTGCGCGCATATTGTGTGTGTGTGTGTGTGTGTGTGTGTGTGTGTGTGTGTGTGTGTGTGATATGTGTGTGTGTGTGTGAGTGTGTGTGTGTGTGTGTGTGTGTATGTGCGTGTGCGTTTGTCTTTCTTCTCTCTGTCTTCTCTCTCTGTGTGCGTGCGTGCGTATGCGTGTGTGTGTGCGTGTGTGTGTGCGTGTGCGTGCGTGCGTGCGTGTGTGTGTGTGTGTGTGTGTGTGCGTCTGTCTTTCTTCTCTCTCTCTGTCTTCTCTCTCTGTGCGTGCGTGTGTTCGTGTGCGTGCGTGTGTGTGCGCGTGTGTGCTTGTATTGCCTCTCTCTGTGTGGTTGATGTTTCTCAAGTCTTGTAAATTAAACATCTTATGACCGAGAAGAAAAATTTAACAGTCCAAAATAACAATACACCTTGTCTTGATGTTTGCAGGGATTCACATCACGCCGGATTGAGTTTCCTCTCGTCACGACTTGAAGACTCGCAAACTGTTGAATAAGCCACTGGATGCTACGCACCAACTGAACCGAAGAGTGTGTGAGTGAGACTTGTTGCACGTCTTTAAAAAGAGACTGTACGAGAAAACGGGGTTGAAGACATGGATACCATGCTGGATTACTTCTGGAACGTCTCCACGACGCCGGAGCCGTCAGAGAACCTGAGCGAGGGCGGCATGGCGGCAAACTACACCCGGGATCTGACGTCCCAGCTGAAGCACGACATCCCCATCACGGGCCTGTTCATCGTCAGTTACGGGCTGGTGTTTCTCTTCTCCCTGGGCGGCAACGTCGGGCTGTGCATCGTGGTGCTGAAGTACCCCCGCCTGCGCACCGTCACCAACTACTTCCTGCTGAACCTGGCTGTCGGGGACATCATGGTGACGGTGTGCTGCATGCCGTTCACACTTGTGGACAACATCCTCATTGGTTAGTACACTCTTGTTTGGTTATTCTTATTTATTTATTTTATTTGTTTGATTCAGGCAGAGCCCATAGACAACATAGACAACACAAAATACATAGATCTAAAAATACAATGCCTAGGATAAAAGAAACTGAGCGAAGGCCTATTTAAGGTCTGCTTACCAACTGGCAGTATCGACGCCAGAACTAACTTCTGGGGAAGGCATCAGAGCGTAAAAGCAGACTCATGATGTCGTTTCCCGACGCCAGGAGGCGAGCCGCAAAAGAGTGCGTCAGCTTTCGCCTCCTGGCGTCGAAGGTGTCGACACCCAACTGGGCAAAAAGCTTATGTTTTCAGTAGCGTTTGTCTGTCTGTTTGTCTGTGAACAGCATAACTCAAGAAGCTTAGTACTAAATATACATTGTCATTAAACTTGGTAGATGGGTAGGTCTTGATGAGACCTGGAAATGATTAGATTTTGGGCCCCCTGGCGGCTTTTGTTGGTACTGCAGCAGAACTTCCGGTTTTGATATCTCGCGATCTAGACATGCTAGGGTCACGAATTTTAGTTGGGAGATAGCTCTAGGGGTAGGGAAGAGGTGACATGAGCTTGGGCCCCCGAGTCTGTATCTGTATCTGTATAGCCGGTATAACCGCCTTTCGGCGTAACACACCGCTTCGCAGGCACGCGGCGCGGCGGCAACTGGCTACATTACACCGATCAACTCATTACACCTAACCCTTGAACTTCTAACTCTAGACATTGTTTAAATCTATCTAATGACAATGCTCCTACTGTACTTGTTGACAGCGAGTTCCACTCTGCGATAGTTCTAGGAAAGAATGAATTCTTGAACACCTCAATCCTTGGTTGATAACTCTGGTACTTGAAGGCATGGCTATTTCTTGTTCTCTTCTGGGCTGGTATTAGGGTCTTAGTAGTTGGGACGTCCACCAATTTATTAGTCATCAGTATACTCTTGCGAGGTCGTGTGAAGTAACAGCAGAGTGTTCGGCTCAAAACCAAGAAGTTTGAATCTTGCCTTTTCACCGATCTTGTGCCCTTGGGAAAGGTACTTTTGACGACTCTACTTACTTCAGGTGGAAATGAGTACCTAGCTTTGGTTAGGGACGTTCCTGACGTTAAATGGAGCCACACACCCCAGTGAAGCTTCAAAGAGAGTAGGGGTCCTTCCCAGTGTGAATGGTTCTGAAACCTTGGCCGCACCTGGGGTCGTATTGAGGTCACCTGGGGTCGTATTGAGGTCACCTGATTTAGCGCAAATGGCAGCATCTGCAAAGCCTTGCGATTCAGCCCAACAAAAGTGTAAGCTACGTCGATGAAGGTTAGACATCCAGGTAATACGATACGCCAAAAAGCAGTTACTCAAGCAACTGGATATGATTTTGAAAACGTCAGACGTTTCAGCTAAGTGACTGAGAGACCAGAGGGGAAATGCAGGTTTATAAGCACAACCTTTTGATTGATATACAAATAAAGTGAAGACAAATTTTTGGAAGTCGAAAATGGAACAAAAGTCAGACATGTCAAGACAAGATAATGCAAATTAGTCAGAAAGCTCCTGTTATACAGAACAGGAGCTTAAGTATTGTCTGTTCTAGGGGCTGGGAGTGCCAAATCCCAAGTGCAGGAGAGATCCACCCGTAGCCCCCCTTCCTTGTTGAGGGTGGGGTTCTACATTCTTTCATATATTGCCTCTTTAACACCCCGTTCCCACCAGCGTGTTTCGCGGTCTAAGATATCCGTGGACTCGAGTTTGAAAGAGTGACCCTGGTTGTGTTGTAGGTGGTGGAAAATAGCTGAGGAGTAGCCGTTGGCACTAGGTTGGCAATGTTCTTTGTATCTTACTTTGAGTAAGTGTAAGCTCCTCATAATTCAGCCCCCTTAGCTGCGAAGAGAGAATAGTCAATAACAAGACATGATCCCGTAATATACGAGAGAATTTACTGGTTTATAACGGCTTCTTTTCATTTCCCAGGCTACGCTTTCGCCGAGGCCATCTGCCGACTCTCCCGTATGATCGAGGGAGTCTCCGTCGCTGCGTCCGTGCTGGGACTGAGCGCCGTCGCCTTCTACAGGTTAGCAAAGATTCTTTATTGATGAAGTTTATTGCAAATTCATGCCCGGGGGGCTAATTGCAGATTACAAAAATAAAAGAACAATGAAACGTAGTATAAAATAACTAAAATCTACATGATAAAAGGTAGTTGTCTAGAGCTATAACTATGTCTAAAACTATGTCTAAGGGGTTTGACTTCTCTTATTTAGACCATGGAAGACGTAACGTCCCACCTTTTCTAAAATCAGTGGGTTTTGGGAAGTTAAAAGAAGAATAGTTTTTCTTGGTCTGTAAGTTTAGTAAAATTGGGAAAATTGTAGAAGTTTGAATTGTTAACTCATTTCGAGCGTTGCTATGAAAGGAACAATTTGAGATAAAGTGTATTTCGTCTTCCACAGCCTTATTGACACAACAAAAAGTACAGGGACTTTTCCATGGTCTTCTACAACTTAAGGTCTAACAAGGTTAAATACACGTATGGATAACTTCATCCTACGTACAGAATATATGTATGTGGCAAATTACATACAGAATATATATCAGTGGTAACAATAAAGGTTTAACTATTTTCCAACATGTAGTCTTTAAGATTGAAACATTATTTAATGTATTTTCTATTTGAGTACTGTATTAGTTATCTCCTCGGAGAATTTGATTGAATTTATCTATAGGATCTAACGTATTGAAATCAGTTGAAAAGTGGAAAGAAAAGTGAACAGTAATAGGCGATTATCATTGTAGAGTGTACAATCCATTATAAAATGGCGCTCATTTTCAATCATTGGGGCGGTATTTTGGTGACGATTCCACAGAAAATTGTACTATGTCCACGCATGCCTTGTGAGCTTCTGTTTTACTGGAAAACACAATGGCAGACAATTACGCCGCTTGTCTGGCATACTAGTACATAGATTTTGTCTTTTATTACTATCAAACCATCTATTAGCAGAGAGTACAACGTGAAACTGAAATGTCTTTTTGTTTTATGAAAAACTTAAACTGTTCTCCAACTCAAAATTTGACTCACCAGAAATTTTCGACTGAATCACTCAGTCTTCCTCAGCTATCTGACCCAAATGCTGTGGACACGTGATTTTTCCCACGTGTGACGTCACCAATGGGTCAAAGGTTGTCTGAAGTCAATATCGCCCCCGTCCCGGTTGAGCGATGGTTGAAGTGCCCTGATGTATATGGCCTCTTTTATGCCTCTCTTGAAGTTTAAGTTTTTCATAATGTAATTTACCAACTCAGATGAACTTTCATGCTGACTTTTTGTTTCGTTTCCGCAGGTACAGAGCTATCGTGCACCCACAGAAGCCAAAGATGACCCGAAAACGTGCGTACCAGCTGATCGTGGTGTCCTGGCTGGTGTCCCTGTTCATCATGCTCCCGCTTGCTTTCGTCCTGAAGGGTCGCTACCTGGAGGATCAAGGAATCAAGGTCTACATCTGCAAAGAGGAGTGGCCCACCATAGAGTACGACCAGGCCTTCACCACCACCCTCTTCGTCTTCGTGTACTTCCTGCCTGTGATGAGCATGGCGGTGATGTACGGGGAGGTGTCTCGGAAGCTGTGGGGGAGACAGCAGATGAGCCGGAGCTCCCAGAGGTACTCGGACCGGGCGCGCAAGCGGGCGCAGGTCACCAAGATGCTGATCATGATCGTGGTGCTGTTCGCGCTGTCCTGGCTGCCGCTCTGGGTCCTGCAGTTCCTGGGGGTCTTCGCGCAGCTGCCGGAGACGATCGCGCGCGACCTGTTCATGTACGTCTGGCCCGTGGCCCACTGGCTGGGCTACTGCAACTGCCTGGTGAACCCCATCGTCTACGGGTACTTCAACAGGGACATCAGGAGACAGCTCCAGTCGCCAGCCTCCGTCACCATGCCAACCATGTGAGATGACGTCATCATCATCGTCGCCATGCCAACCATGTGAGATGACGTCAACATCATCGTCACCATGCCAACCGTGTAAGATGACGTCATCATCATCGTCGCCATGCCAACCGTGTGAGATGACGTCATCATCATCGTCACCATGCCAACCGTGTAAGATGACGTCATCATCTTCGTCGCCATGCCAACCGTGTAAGATGACGTCATCATCATCGTCGCCATGCCAACCGTGTAAGATGACGTCATCATCATCATCGCCATGTCAACCGTGTGGGATGACGTCATCATCATCGTCGCCATGCCAACCGTGTAATATGACGTCATCATCATCGTCACCATGCCAACCGTGTAGATGACGTCATCATCATCGTCGCCATGCCAACCGTGTAAGATGGCGTCTATATCCACAGTAACAAGAAGTCTGACATTTTGGACTCCCAGGATCGACTGTTTTGGGGTATAATGAACATGAGGGGAAATACCCAACTGAATCACATCATACATTAGATTTCTACTCATACGATTGTTTGACGTAACTTGCTCTCACGTTTACACCATCAGTCGAATTGCCACATTTCTGCCCCCTCGCAACCCAACATGACCCCAGCAGGACACCGAGGGCACTCACGTGAAATCCAATCTCAAATAACTCGACTCCCCAGGTCTAAGTGCGGAATCGACACACACACACACAAACACACACACACACTCACACACACACACACACATACTCACTCACTCACGCACACACACACACACTCACTCACTCACTCACTCACACATACACACATATTCACTCACAGACACACACACACAGACACACACACACACACACTCACACAAACACACACACACAGACACACACAGACACAGACACAGACACACACAGACACACACACACAGAGGCACACACACGGACACACACTCACACTTTCACACATACAGACACATACTCACTCACACACACACTCACTCACTCACACAGAGAGAGAGAGAGAGAGACACACACACAGACACACACACACACACACACACAGGCACACACACGGACACACACACAGGCACACACACGGACACACACTCACACTCTCACACATACACACACAGACACACATGAATTCCCTCATGCCCTCCACTAATTTTGTCAACCTACTCCCTACGGGCACACAGGTGCAGAAACCTACAGCTCAGCCACACAAAACAATACTTCCGTAGCGGAAGTAATTACCTGCTAACGTTAGGTATTGGCAGCAGGAAGATAGCAGAAGGGACCACCGACGTGTTGGCATCAAATACAGGAACTGGTTGTTATTGTGTTCAAAGAACCTTAAAACTCAGTCTTGTAGGATAGTCATTGTGAATTAATGGATGTACATTTGATGGACATATAATACAGTATGTAGAAACTGCTGGAAACAGACAAAGACATATTAAACAGTACAAGTGCCTCCCGTCCAGGTGTAAAGCCATTGGAATGATTCCTTCACTTTACAGTTAGTATACAGATCCTTGTTTGCGTTATAGTTGCACTGTGCTGGCCATTTTGCCTACCTTTGGTCGGAATCATCGACGGTATTAAAGCCATCACTCTTGTTTGTATATGGAAAATTGTGTATATAGGAATCCGTCCTTTGTATCATTGGGAAATTTGATGCACCAATCACTGTATTATATACACAGCACATAGCGTAATGGAATTTGCCAAAAAAAAACGTCACACAAAGACTGCACTGAACATTGTACAATGCAATACACGTGGGTTGTATTTTCGATCTAGGTGTGACAATGAGTACCTTTAGTTTACTATACTACAGTTGTGATTTTTTTGTTCTGGGACCTTCCCTGGTTTGTGTAGAAGTGCAGAAGAAGTGGAGTCAGAATCGTTTTTGGCCCTTAGTTCTCTTTGCATGCTATTGACAATCAGAAATGAAATTTAAGATATTGAGTGTTATAAAGCGTTATAAAGATTACCTTTAAAAAAGGTTGAACTTTATTCCAACACACAATTGTACAGGGATCAAATTTTCAGCGACCACTGTCGCCTTCATCAGGATAATTAATGACCAATCACTTCACAACGTGATCTCGCGAGAATTACGGTTTACAAACACGTGACCTTATTCACACGAGATTTTACTGGTACGTGACGTAAGTAATTGATCAAAAGTGCCAGGGAGTTTATATCGTCCACCATCTCTATAAAGTGAAGGCTGAAGTGCTCTGATATATAATGGCCTCCTTAATGCCTCTTAAAAAGTAGTCCTGTTCAGTGTCCAGTATTCTCACTTTGTCCAAAATTTGATCCCTGTACAATTGTGTGTTGGGATAAAGTTCAACCTTTTACTATGATTACTACCAACACAGATGAACTTTCATGATAATCAAAGATTATCTTTGTTGATAATTACCTGTATATAGCGGTTAATGCTACCTCCGAGTACGGAGGTTTTGCGTTCGGTATGTCTCTGCGTTTGCTTGTATTTTAGTAGTCATTTCAACGTGCTAGGCTGGTAACAGTTGAAACTAGGTCCAAGGTCCCAGGAAAAGGTTATCTCACTTCTTGTCATCATTTTCCAGCTATAAACTTGTCTCTTGCCTTATGGGAGCCAGTGAGAAAGAATCAACGAGAGATTCACAATGATGAATAAAAAGACGAATTTGACAAAAATTCTTTAAAAAAATATATTTTACGGAGGTATGACACTGTTGATGGTTTCTTGTTACTATTTTTACCTCCGGGGGAGGAGACATCCTTCTGCGGAAGGGTTTTGTGAGAGATTTAGATTTTCATGTTTTTCAGATTTTCAGCTGTTTCTCGCGTTTGGGTGGACGGATGTTTTTAGGACTCGGTGTATGTTTTTCTATTGGGCTGTAGATTATGCACGTTCTTTTGTTTGTATTGTATTTGTGTTTTCGGGCAGGAAAATGGTGCCTTTTGGTGGCGCCAGAACATACCTTTGAGCGCAAAAATGGTCGCGACCGTTGACCTTTGGCATGTTTAAGCTATGCTCGGTCTGGTCCACGTATATGACCCCTCACACAGAGGGGTGTCCAGTCTTGATAAATTCTTTGTTTAAAAACCTATATAAAAATATACAATAAAAAGCCCGGAGGTATAAAATCTCAGATTTTACTTGTTCTGTATGAAGACTGTAAGATATGTTCCACGTTTAGAGCCCGTTTCACACAGCAGATCTATAGAAGATGTGTACACGTCGCTGTATAAACAGTAAACAATTCATTGCTTAAGAGGAATCATAAATGTACATGAAGTAGGTTGTTTTCTTGAGTTTGCAGACGTTTTTGTTAACAGATATTGTATGTTTAGCGCATAGAATAATATATAATATTTTAACGCATTTATACATACACCAGCTGTACGTATAGAGAAGTAAACTTATTCATTTTAGGTGTTTCTATTTATTTATATAATAAATATCTTCTTGCTGTAATTTGGATTGTATACTGAAAGTCAGAATTACGTATACGGCTCTGCTTTTGTGCACTTCGACTTGTACCGTGTCTTATTTGTATTGAATAAACCATCGTATGACTCATTTTTGTTTGTGTATTTCGCATAACCGGTAGAATATCTTTATTTATTCATTTGGCTTACAAAGAAGGCAGGGTGTCCCAACTAGTGAATGACTATTACTAAGGGACACCCTGGGGGAAAAATGAACATTATTAGACATACATATAATGCATATTACAATTTACAGAATACATGCTTAGTGAAATATACAAATTATGTACATTGGTGCAATAATATACATACATTTTAAAAGTACAGTTATAGAGTCCTGGTATATACATGGTTGCCGAGGTACAAAATGCAATAAATGTTTATATGGGGGTTTGATACAAATTCAATTTGATTAAGCAGAATATGGATCCCCAGGGGATTTCCATACTTTCTGCTTGGAGATTATCTACATATGCCCAAAATCATGTAACTCGTCGTTTCTTTCTTGATTTATCAACAAAGCTGCTAGGGCCGGGGACCAAACCCTCATAACTTATTCCTGACAGGAAAAGCTATCTGTCACCAAAAAGTCAAGACCATATGTTCAGGACAAGAGACATAAAAACCGGAAGTTCTGCTGCAGTACCAAGGTCATCCACCAGGAGGCCAAGATTTGACCTTAAACTTTGCCTTCCTAAGACCTACCAACGTACCAAATATCATCACAATCCATAAAGGCGTTCTGAAGTTGTGCTGACCACAGGTATGCGGAAACGCAGATACACAGACAGACACACGGGCACACCAAAAACAATACCTCCATTTTTCATGGAGGTAATAGCAAGGAATAAGAGTGAATGGCTTAGCATAGATCGATGTGTAAGAAGAGCTAATCACATAACCCAGTGGCCTTTGACCAAAGATTATAGCGGCCCAATAGATGCTTCCTTTCTACTCACACCTTGATCCTCTTTTACAGAACTCTATGAATGCGTGAGTTTTGGGTAAGCCTTAGAAATGACTAGAATACCAGACACCTAATTGGAACTTACATGTCTGACCAAGCATAAACCTCCGCTAACTCTCCAAGCAGATTTCTTCGGGGGCGTACTGTGTCCATCTATCCTACTACAATGTCTCAAGTAGACTTTAAAGCCAGAAGAACCACGAAAAGGTCACCACTGGCTCTGAATCCAGAATCTGAATCCAAAAGTTTTAGGGAGATGCGAAGACGTAAGAATACATGTATATAAGGCCACAGCAAGTAATTTTTATGGATGACATCAGCGCGCGCATTAATTTTCGCCTGATTTTGGAGTGAAAAAATAAGAAATTTTGTTGCCTTCTGACAGTGGTCACCATGCCGAAAATGAGCCATGGTGTCTGTTGCCATGCTGGAAGGTGGATGGCAGATAACTATGAAGACAGGAGACAAGAAAAGGCTCTGATTTAATTTTTTTTCACTTTGACGCAGTGGTATGTGATGCTGGCTGTGTATATGTGATATTCCCACTGAATCAAAACCATTTGTACAATAATTGAGTCAAAATTTGAAAATGTAGGAGCCTTGTTTTTGTCGGCCCACTTTGTTTTTTTTTCGCCCGCTCTCATTAGATTTGGAGTCTGTGCAGGATGTCATCCATAAAATTTATTTGCTGTGGCCTAATCTAATGTTTAGTTTGCACGTCTTGCCATGAAAGCAGGAAGCTACCGCTCGACCTTCACATTTTATCCACCTTTTAAGATTCCGGGATTGTACACTCCATGCTCCTCAACTTACGTGCGAATGGGTGTCTATTTTTATTCAAATGCCGCTGAGGTTATACTCCATGAGCCCATTGACGTCAAAGCTAAAGGAATATGCTGCTCTGCCTTCAAATATCAGAGTTATCAACCAAGAATTGAGGTATTCAAAAACTTGTATTTCCCGGAACTATCGTAGACTGGAACTCGTTGCCACCAAGCACAGTTGGGGCATCATCACTAGAAAGCTTTAAACAACTCTTGCAATCAAATGTGCAAAGATTGAGTGTAACAAGTCGTTCGGCGTGATATAGCCAGCTGCCGCCGCGTGCCTGCGAAGCTGGCGTGTTACGCCGAATGGCGGTTATACCGGCTATATCGATACAGATACAGATATCTTGTATTTGCCTGATGTTCATCAAAGTGTCGCCATATCACGCCGCTTTCATTTACGTCCTTTTTTCAAAGCGCTTTTATCAAGTCGATAGATCATTACCATACGAGCTAGCGACAAAAGATGTCTGAGGTAAGGCCACACCGCCTTAACTTTATGGATGACATCCACGCGCGCATTGATTTTCGGCTGCTCTCAAAAAAAAAAAGACAAAACACCACGTCCTCCGAGGCTCTGGCCTGGCTCCATAGCTGGGCCTGGGTAGTCATTGGTAGTTTAATAGCGACAATACGGAGCCGGTGGTAACTCTGAAGGATGGCACCCAGGCTACCGAAGCTCCACGACTCAAGAACTCAGTACATACGTACAGTGCCGATTCATAAATTCCGCAAAAAGCCAGCATGTGCCGGCTTGTCCTGTACGTCGCTATGTATCGCAAATTCACAATACCAGCTTTGTATTCCTGTGCGTGGTTTAGTAGAATTTTTATTTTTGGCCGGATTTGTTTTTATTCGCCCACGCGCACTAGTTTGGGGGTCTTCAGAGGATGTCATCCATAGAATTAAGTCAGTGTGGCCTAAGCGTAAAGTACTCGTAAAATTATAACTTAAAGGTAAACGCGCCAAGCTCTTTTTAGTTCATATGGACAGTGTTTTTTAATGGGCTTGGTATAGGAAGGCGGTATTAGACATGCCTGATATTGCATGGCGAAGCCCATCCCTCTCCTTCTACCACATTTTACCTGAAGCTAGGTAGCCATTTACACCTAAGTGTAGTGAGGAAGGCCGTGTAAAGTGCCCTCCCAAGGACACAAAGCTGCTTCCAGGAATCGAACCCGTGCCCATTAGCCTAACCACTGGGCTCTCGACACTAAAGCGACGGTCACAACCCGCCGTACGTGCTTCTGCGTGCTGTCTACGTGCAAAAACGTAGGCAAACGCAGGGCATCCGTGCGTGGTGAGTACCGCCTCCGTACGGAATCCTACGGATTTAGGAGCACGCAGACACGCCGTAGAACTTTAAGTGCATGTAAAACTTTTTCTACGTGCGGTCTGCGGATTCACCACCCGTGCGTGCGAGTACGTGCGACGCGCGTGCCCCGTACGTGCCGTGCGGAAGAAGCACGTGTGAGTACGGCCTCCTCACGATAAAGTTGCAATCGCACAGAGATCGTACGTTGTAAGCACGTACAACTCACTTACCACTTGCGCAACGTACGATGCACGCAACCACTCACGGCCAGACGTGGCGTGCAGACCACACTCTTACACCTTGCGCAACCGTGCGAGTGACGTGCGATTGACGTGCGTCGACGCCACTCCTTCTCTACGTTTTCAGAAAAAACGTAGAAGACATAGCCCCCCAAAGAACGTAAGGACAAAAAGCACGTACGGCGGGTTGTGACCGTAGCTTAAGTGAGCACTTTGTAGCGCCCCAAAGTGCTCGTATTAAATGTCGACGTGTTTAGGACAAGGACACGAGGTATAACAGAACGTTAACAACCATCACGCGACATGGAGAGCCAAGACAACAAAAGCCACATTAAACATTAATCACTGTATGAACACACGACTTGGAGTTAGGCCACACCGACTTAATTTTATGGATGACATCCGCGCGCGCATGGATTTTCGCCTGTTCTCAAAAAAAAAAAAAAAAAAAAAAAAAGATCACGTCCACCGAGTTTCTGGTCTGGTTCTAGGCCTGGGTATTCCATGCTACTTAGCGACAATACGGAGCTGGGCACCCAGGCTATAGCGCTACCGAAGCTCCACGACTCAAGAACTCAGTACATACGTACAGTGCCAATTCATAAATTCCACAAAAAGCCAGCATTTGCCGGCTTGTCGTATACGTCGCTTAGTACTGCCGCAAATTCACAATACCAGCTTTGCATTCCTGTGGTTTAGCAGCATTTTTATTTTTGACCGGATTTTTTTTATTCGCCCGCGCGCACTAGTTTGGGGGGTCTTCAGAGGATGTCATCCAGAAAATTAAGTCGGTGTGGCCTTAGTAGCATTTTCTAGAACACGCGTACTCGTCATTGAAAAAATTGTTGCAGAATTTCATTCCATGTTTAAAAGAGGTAGTTGTTCCTTAAAATTAGAGAAGAATGATCACAAAAACGTGCTACACTTTGTACCTTGCGCAACTGTTGTGCAATAAAGTTCATTCATACAGACACTAATATGCAAGGACATGCAATGCAACTGGTCTCCATGTATGGGCTTGTCGTAATGTGACATATGATCGCATCCCTTTGTTCGACACCAGGTGATGAGCAGCCTATTGTAAGAAGGACAATAGTAGCTTCTTCAATTATTCAACAGGCACCGCCTATCCTTCCGTAGAGTCATCTTATTGTCCTGGTTTCCACTGAGCTGGGACCTTGTTTTCTCTTGTTGCTCAAAACTCAACACCTAGGCTAGCATAGGAAAGAGTGTGACAACTTATTTCACAGTAGTTTTGCGTTTATTAGAAGCTATGTAGATTTAGAGAGCGTTCGGTGGTAGATAACAAGCTGTCGTTTGGGAACAACGACAACTTGTGGAGTACCAAGCGATGAAAATGACCCCAAGGTAAGTTCTATCACCATATATATGCGTATCATACTACTGTCTCTCGAGTTTTGCGATGATTTTCAATGATGTTTACCGATGGATGTTTAAAAATTGTATTTTTTGTTGTGTCAGTGAAACTCATATTTTCAGCATATTCAACTAGGGTATAAATATTGTTATCTGCCAAAAAAATAGATAGCGTTCTTCATCATGTAAAAATGATTCTTGTCTTAAAAAGAGGTATTTTGTTCAATTTTGAATGTAGTATGCACGAATTTCGAAAGACTTATATGTAGAATTATTTGTGTTGGAACAAAATCCGGGTGTATTTTGCAAAGTATTTACGTGGCAACATTTTCTTACAACGCTCGAAACGCCTAGCCTCCGTAGCAGGCTTATAGAACTGGGGGTTTGGTGGTCTTCGGCTGTTTTCTGATTAGCCCAGTTCTAAAAACGGGGGTAATTCAACCAGGCCGGCTATGTTGTCTATATGCAATCCGAAAATAGCACATAAAAGCTCCCAAAGACCCTGAAGACCCCCCAAACCCCCAGTTTTTGGCATGCTATGGAGGCTAGGAAAGGTCTGCCTTCTGATACATTTGAAATGGAAACTACATGTATCTTTTGAGAATCTCCACATATGTCCTAATTCAAAGGAACAGATCTCCAGTCTAAAGTCGTAAACCATCTGACTTGTTAGCTTTGAGCTTATGGCTTGTGGTACATGCATGGGGAGGCCGTAAAGTAGAATGTTCTTGAACGTGGTATACATATCTGCCAAGCTGCAAGATTCTGCACGAACAACTATCAAAGGGGCGCTAGTGTAACGGAAATGAAAAGAAACCTACAGTGGGGGTCACTGGAAGACAGACAAAGAATGTCCCGACTGTGCATGATGTACAAAATGACTAATAAACTGGTGGACGTACCAACCACTATTATTATGAAGTATCTGATACCAGCCCAGAAAAGAACAAGAAAAACAGACATGCCTTCAAATACAAATATCAGAGTTATCAACCAAGAATTGAGGTGTTCAAAAACTCGTATTTCCCCAGAACTATCGTAGACTGGAACTCGTTGCCACCAAGCACAGTTGGGGCATCATAACTAGAAAGCTTTAAACAACTCCTGCAATTTAATGTACAAAGATTGAGTGTAACAAGTCGTTCGGCGTGATATAGCTAGCTGCCGCCGTGCTGAGTGCCTGCGAAGCTGGTGTGTTACGTCGAAGGGCGGTTATACTGGCTATACAGATACAGAAGCTGGTGTGTTGCGCCGAAGGGCGGTTATACCGGCTATACAGATACAGAAGCTGGTGTGTTACGCCGAATGGCGGTTATACCGGCTATACAGATACAGAAGCCGGCTCAAAAATGCCTCATGATTTCCATTCTTTGACAAAGCAATTACTCCAATGCCAAATCTAGGGCGCCACATATTGCAATTCAAAAGTTGTATTTGAGATAGAGTGATTTTAAAAGAGACAGTTCCTCCAGTGCCAAAACGTACTTCGAAATTTGATATGGGCCACGAATTACTTCTCCATATCCACAAGGTAGCGCCATGAATTTTTGATGCGATGCATGTTGTCATATCTAATCGCCTAGCGAGCCCGCCGAAGCGTACCTGTTGCTTTGGTTGCATGACGTAAATGTTGTTAGCCTGGTATCCAGTCTGATCGTGGTCGGGGCCGTAATAAGAGCTCGGGGCCGTAAGAGCTCTGGCCCGCCCGCCTCACATAGGTTTCCCGGTGTGTATTTCACGAGAGATTGATTAGCCCTTCCCGTGTTGGGGGAAACCAAATCCCCAAGCATACTGTCTCTGATTAGCGTAACTCTCCTACCGGGACGGCCTGTTGCACTGGGCGGGGGAAGCTCTTAGAGCCCCCGAAGACACAGCCTGCCTGAACACCCCAATACCCCCAATCACGTAAGCCTGGAAACCAGGCTAAAATGTTGTGTGAACAAAACAGAGAGTCAGAAGCGAGGAGAATTGAAATTTGCTGCATGGGGAGACATGTCTGGAGCTGAATAATAACAGTTTGGTTACGATCTGGTCACGCTTGACCTAGTGGGCTGAGAGGCGAAGAGTCTGGGAGTAAATTTGGGAGTGAGCTTTGCCCCATATCTAACGCGAATTTTCGATGTACTGCGTCGTACTGGCCTGTACACTACACCAGGCACTTAATAATAATAACCTTTATTGTACATCCATGCCCTACCGGGCTAAGTACAGGCGAACAGATGAAATAGGTAATATACATGTTTGTTGTACAAACAGCTCTAAAGCTACTCTAATACAGAAGTTCGGCTTCTTCTCGTTTCTTTGTGATGTTAAAAATACAATTTGAAATGGGTTTGTTTAATACAGGATGATCAAAGTGCATAAAAAAGATAAATTTTTCAATATTAGTCAAGTATGGGAAGTATGGAAACGTACATGTACTTGTAATAAGGCCACAGCAAGTAAATTTTATGGATGACATCCTCCGCAGACTCCAAATCTAATGCGCGCGAGCGAAAAAAAAAAACAAGGTGGACCGAAAAAAACAAGGTTCCTACATTTTCAAATTTTGACTCAATCATTGTACAAATGGTTTTGATTAATAACAGTTTGGTTACGATCTGGTCACGCTTGACCTAATGGGCTTAGGGGCGAAGAGTACTAGTCTGGGAGTAAATTTCGGAGTGCGCTTTGCCCCATATCTAACGGGAATTTTCGATGTAAAGCAAATCCTCACCACTGAGCCTATGGTGGTAACAAGCATAAGCTACACCCGATCTCTTATTGTATATAGAATGTTTTATTTGATTTTGTATAAGTTATTTTGTCTCTGCTGCTACCTTTCAGTTATTTAAATGGCTGATCAATTTGTTATATTCATCTTTTCTTTGGAATTATGATGAGTTAGACATTATGTTCTATTCAGTTATTTATGTTATTTATACCTTTGTTAATTTTGTGGGCACCTTTGTTGTTTACGTACAACGGATTTTGAACTTACTTTATTGTTTTGTAATCATCATTATGTACAAGTTTTGTTATTTATGTTTCATTTTATTGACCCCAGGAAGAATAGTGCTTTTAAGCACTAATGGGGATCGAAATAAACAAACAAACAAACAAACAAACTGCGTCGTACCGGCTTGTACACTACACCAGGCTCAATCAACACTTAACGGACATAAGGCCACAGCATGTAAATTTAATGGATGACATCCTCCGCAGACTCCAAATCTACTGCGAGCGAGCGAAAAATTTAATAAAAACAAGACGAGCCGAAAAAAACAGGGTTCCTACATTTTCAAATTTTGACTCAATCATTGTACAAATGGTTTTGATTCAGTGGGAACATCACATATACGCAGCCAGCATCACATATCACTGCATCAAAGTAAAAAAAAAACCCAATGCATTATATCAGAGCATTTCTTGACTCCTGTCTTCATATTTATCTGCCATCCACGTTCCGGTATGGCAATAGACATCTTTGCCCATTTTCGGCATGTTGACCACTGTCAGAAGGCAACAAAATTTCTTTTTTTTTTCCAAAGTCAGGCGAAAATTAATGCGCACGCTGATGTCATCCATAAAAATTACTTGTGGCCTAACAACCTATGGACCATTACTCAAACGTATCTCGAGTGTCCTTTTCAACATATCTAATATGAATTTCCGATGTGAAGGCTCGTATCGCCATTGCCCTATGTACACTACATGTACTACATCATGTTTGCTGGACAGTTGATGGCGCCAAAGCAACGCTTGAAGGTAGCGGCTAGTAGAATTTATGTAAGGGGACAACGTGAAAAGAAAGAGAAGCATTAAATGGGCAAATACTTTCTACCAGATTTTCAAAATTATAAACGTTGCAACTAGAATTGAAGCGACAAAATATAGTATCAAAGATGCCATACATAGAATATATATTTATGTTACTGTCACAGTTATTTTTCTTACGCATCAAGCCCAGAAAGGTTACTAATAAAAGAAGAACTTTATTGCACGACAATTGCACATGGTACAATGTATGGCAAACTATATATAAGATGTTTATTTGCAAAATCATGCCCGAAGGCTAATTGCTTGTACAGTCAAGTATACAGAAACAGGAGAAAGGTAACAATCTGTCTGGAAAAACCTCTACTTCTACTATTACTCTAGCTATTATGGGGTTCGACGTCTTCTTTGAAGGCAGTGGATAATGAATAGTCCCACATATATAAATATATATATATATATATATATAAAGAGAGTAACAACAATAAAATAAGTGTGTTGAACAACACCTAATGTCGAATAAAACCTAACAAATCTATATCATAATTATTCAAATAATATGGGATAGCACAAGTCTTTGATGAAGTGTTACAATCGAGTGGGCTAATCACAAGTTTCGGAATTTTTTCTAACAAAGCGTTGTGGGGACCATTACATGTAAAGATATATTCAAATCTGTCTCCAACATCGAGACTCTTGAAATCTATTGTACTTGATTCGAGAAATGTAAATAGCTTGTTACGTATAACATCATATTTGGTACATTCCATAACAAAATGAAATTCATTTTCTATATGCTTTGGACAAAATGGACAGAACCTTTGGTCAGGGGCTATATTGTAATATCTGCCTGTTTCAATATTCAATTTATGGCTACTGATTCTTAATTGAGTTATTGCTTTACGAATTTCAAAGTTATTTATATCACAAAGGTATGTTTCTTGTTCATAACAGTTAACAGCTAAAAAAAGACAGCTTAGAATTATTTCTAATGCAGCTAAACCACTCTTGATATAAATATATATAATAAATAAAAGAGCGCTATTTATTGTAACAATCAATGTGCATAGAGGACCCTGAAACCATAATGCCTCACCTAAACCTATTTATAGTCAATCATGCCTAAAATTGATCGAAGGATATCAACCTATCATTCTATGGTACTGGGCGAAGAATGTATGTGTAGGGTGGGCTACGGCACGAGTTTTTTTTCTTCAGGTTTTTCTTCCTAGAGTAGAATTTTTTTCTATCATGTGCTAACGTAAACAATAGCCTGGGTTGTTGTACCACTCCTGGATAATCATTGGTTTACAGCAAAGTTGCAAAGTTCTAGCTACATGCAGAAGTCCTGGTGGTGGAGAGAAGATGCCAGTGTACTCTTGTTTTGAATGACTGGAGGTTGTTGTCAGTGATTGAATCAAGATGTATTTCATGCCCGTAGCC
>NW_017802880.1:430029-439317 GCF_001625305.1 Branchiostoma belcheri
TTAAGGTCCACTTTTTATGTAAAGGTCCACTTTTTATGTAAAGGTCCAAGATTTTTCTTGAAAAGATGGACTGGAATCGTAGAAAAACTGCTCCCTTTGTCATTGAATAAAAATTTATCTCTGATTTGTTTCTTGGAAATCCTCTCAAAAATGCATGAAATGCCATTTTAGAAGGTTCATTTTTCAAAATTTTCCGGGGGAGCATGGGCCACCCTAGGAACCTCGCTCGAGCTCCCCTCCAGCAGTGGGAAGAACCCCCCATTCAAAATCCTGGCTACGGGCATGTATTTCTGCCAAAGTATGTAGCAGGCACTTTGGTATTGTAGTGCTGACGAATGTGGAACATAACACAAGAGTTATTCATGCCAAGAAACCATCTTTTTTTCAGATCGCAGTGTATATTGGGACTCCTGTTCTTTGCCATTGGATTGGCAAACGGAGGTAAGTCCGTGGCATTAAATATTATCATTATTATTATCACCATCATAGCTATTTATTAAGAAATTATATCACCATAACTCATAAAGATGTGTATCTTGTGCTGCTAACTGCTCATATCATCCAAGGATTCAAGCTTAACTGAAACATGTCATATCTTAAAAGAGGGTCTGCATGGGGGGGGGGTCCTGGTAACGGTTAACGGTAAATTCAGCAGGCCCGACAACGCTTAACGGTAAATTCAGGACGGTTGGTAACGCTTAACGGTAAATTGATACGAATTTTCTTCGAACTCCTGTAGATTCGTTTTCTGTTGGTGAGAAAGAGTGATCGCTGACGAAATATATGTAACGGAGTGTACATTTAAGGTACACTAGTGTTCCCTGCCTTGGTCCCCGAGTGCGTCCAGATATGCTTGGAATACTCCCCCGGGAAATTTGGCATTTTTTTTATCTTCAATAACGTTAACGCATTTTCCTGCATTTCGAGACGCAAAGTGACGTCGTCAACTTGAGGTTTGACTACTAGTACGCAGGTCTGCGCGTAATGAAGAATTATTCAGTAACGCTGAATTTAGGATGACAAATAACGCTTTACGAAGAATTAAAAGGACCAATAACGCTTCACGAGGAATATACCGATATCGCTTAACGTTGAATTAGAGCGGGTCGGCAACGATTAACGGTGAATTAAAATAGCCCATAACGGTTAACAAAAAAGTTTTGGACTTAACCCAAGTTTTCGACTGTACAACTCCAGTCTTTGTCAAGGAATCCACCTTAGGCCATGTTGATGTGATTATATGGATGACATCTACCGCGCGCATGAATTTCGGCCGTTTCAAAAAAAAAAAAGTTTCAACCATACTGTAAATCGTACAAAACGGTTGCAAAATGCGCAAAAATAAAACCGTAAGTTGCAAAAAATGATACCACTGTCGTAGAATGCCAAAATCAAACCCCCGCTATTCCAAACAACGGGTTTTCTGGACCATTCCAATTTGCCTCAAAATTGTAGGGGTGCATTTGAAATATTACATTGACCGCGAAAGCAGCAACGGCAAAAATACACATTCGTGCATCATCACGGGCATGCCCGCAGACGGCGTATAAAATTGCGTGCCGATTACACAAAGAGAACCCAGTGTTTTGACTGTGAACACGAAAAAAACGGCTGTTCCCAACACTCCGTCCGGAGGTCCAGACCTCCTTCACGGAGTAAAAAAAGAAAATGTAAAGAAATGAATTTGAAGACTAGATTATTCGCCAAACCATATTCTGTGTCATTTGTTCAACCTTCATGACCACGTACCTTTCGTTTCATAAGGAAAGCAATTTTTTTTTTGCAAAAAATTTTTTAATTCGCACGCGCGCATCAGTTTTGGGGTTTCCATTGGATGTCATCCAAATAATCAAATCAACATGGCCTTACGATCCACTGTTCACGGAGTCACGTGTGTTATCTGTGTGACGTCACGGAAGCGGTGGATTGCTCATTCCTTTTAGTTTAGACAAAGACCGGAGTGGTAGCCTCTACCAGGCTTCGGGAGGCGGCTGGAAAGAGTAGAAATCAGCCAAATAGAGAGATAGCATGCCAGGGGAGGTTTGTCTGCTGGGAGAGAACATTTTGCCGCTCCCGAAGCCTGGTAGCGGCTACGGAGTTGTGCAACAATTTGGGTACGTCCAATCCCTTGTGGGGTAAATTACAGTTTAAACTGCTTCATATAATATGTCATCATAAATCATAAACGACCACCGTGTTGTCTATTATGCACTATAATTATATAAATCATCCAGGGAGGCAGAATGTGTGTATGTGAGATTTCAGTAACTACTAAATGATTATGTTTGGGTAAGTCCATTATCTCTTGTGGGGGAAGTTTTTGTTTAAACTGCTTCCTAAAATATGTTATTATAAATCAAAAAGTACTACTGTGTTGTCAGTTATGCACTATAATTATTTAAACCATCCAGGGAGGCAGAATGTGTGTATGTAAGATTTCAGTAACCTATACTATTATTATAAAGTAATGATAATGTTTGGGTAAGTCCATTATCTCTTGTGGGGGAAGTTTCAGTTCAAACTGCTTCATAAAATATTATCATCATAAATCATAAAGAACCACCGTGTTGTCTATTATGCACTTTAAATCATTCAGGGAGGCAGAATGTGTGTATGTGAGATTTCAGTAACTTAGAATAAAGTAATGATACTGTTTGGGTAAGTCCATTATCTCTTGTGGGGGAAGTTTCAGTTCAAACTGCTTCATAAAATATTATCATCATAAATCATAAAGAACCACCGTGTTGTCTATTATGCACTTTAAATCATCCAGGGAGGCAGAGAGTGTGTATGTGAGATTTCAGTAACTTTTACTAATGATAGTAATGTTTGGGTAAGTCCATTCTCTTTAGTTTGGGGGACGTTTTGGTTTAAACTGCTTCATAAAATATGTTATCATAAATCATAAAGGACCACGGTGTTGTCACAGTGGCTATTAAATCATCCAGGGAGGCAGAATGTGTGTATGTGAGATTTTAGTAACTTTTACTAAATGATAGTAATGTTTGGGTAAGTCCAATCTCTTCAGTTTGGGGGACGTTTTGGTTCAAACTGCTTCATAAAATATGTTATCATAAATCATAAAGGACCACGGTGTTGTCAGAGGGCCTGCGAGGGGGGGTCCTGACAACGCTCTACGCTGAATTCGGAAACCTCTTGATTACGCTTTACGATAAATTCCAAGTGGCTGAAACGCATTACGTACGTAGAATTAAAACGGCGAATACGCTCTACGCTAAAATATTAGAGCGGTCCGTCTACGCTCTATGTAGAATTAAAAGGACCAATTATGCTCTACGGAAAAGGGGTTGCGGGCTCCCTTGTCAAAGTACAATATGAAATCATCCAGGGAGACAGAATGTGTATATGTGAAATTTCAGTAACCTTTACTAATAATAGTGATGTTATGTCATGATTATAAATCACAAAGAATCAATGTCCCAAAGTCTATCATAAAGTGTTCAAATGCCAGTCCTTAATGCTTGACATTTTGAAGCATCCAATAAGGTCCAACCCCTGGGTGCTATTAACGGAATTATTATTGAAAAGCCAGGTACTTCACTGTGACAGCTGCTCTTTTGTCATTTGCAACTTTGATATTTTATGAAAGAGTTGTACTCGTGGAGTGTTCAGGGATTTGCATTTTCGGCTGTTTCCAAAAAAACTTAAGTTTTCAGCCATACTGTAAATCGTACAAAACTGGTACAAAATGAGCAAATATGTACCGTAAGTTAAAGAAAAAAAACATTGGAAAACGATACCAGTGTAGTAGAATGCCAATATCAAACAAAAAGACGAAAATGTAAGGAAATCAATTTGAAAAGTAGATTATTCACCAAACCATACTCTGTGTCATTTGTTGAACCCTCAAAACCACGTAAATTTCATAATGAAAGCACTTTTTTTGTCCAAACTTTTTTTTATTTGCACGCTCGCATCAGAGGATGTCATCCATTATTATTATTATTTTTTTTTTTTTTAACGGTGTCGCTCAATGCAAGGCCAATTATTTTTGGCCACTTCTAGGCATAGAGCTAGAGGTACTTAAGTCAGTATAATGTAGTTATGTCAGGAGATGGCGGTGGACCTTTGTTTTGAAGCTTTGTGGCTTGTAATCGGACGGAAAGCAGCTATTTGGAAGAGAGTTCCATAATTTTGCAGTCCGGGGAAAGAAGCTGTTGTTGAAAAATGACTTGGAAACAGGTATGTTAACGGTGTATTGATGAGAACTGGAAGAGAACCTAGTAGCACGCTGAAAGGTTCTGAGCGGCGGAACAAGAAGTGCAAGTTCTCCTGAACATCCTGAATATCAAATCAACATGGCCTAATGATTGTTTATCTCTCCCCCCCAGCTGAAGATGTGAGGGTTGTAGATGCCGACCTGCCCTCGGTAGTCCATGAGAACAGCTACCAGGACTACCGCTACTGGGTCCAGGCCCTGCCGCTGGGCGTCACGCTCACACAGGGCAGGTACAACATCGGCTTCTACCTGTCTGAGGACAACAACATCAACAGTACCACTGATAAAAAGGTATGCTGGATCTAAAAGTTTTTTTTAAGTCATTCTTTTTATTGTTTCTTTAAAAAATGTACACAAAAGAGAGCATGGCACAAAGAACAAAATAGCTGAAACCACATTGCGTAACAACAAAACTAAATAAAAACCAGGAACGTTAAACAATATAGATGATATTACGAAGTATTGCAAAGAAAAAAGTCAACCCCCCAATTACATACAATTTCTTCATGGAGATGTCGAAAGTAGACCTGTTAGTTTTCCCCATTTTCCCATGTGTTTTTTTGTCTTGCCCACTCGATTAGAAATGATGGTTTCTAACTTGTAAGTAGTATGTACAGTCGTATGTTATATAAACTGTTTCCCAACGAATAATGAGGTTGGACAGGACTGGACACTGATCACTCAAATCAACATAACATCACAGAGACGTTGAACATGTGACATGGATCTAGAAGTTACAAAGGGGACAGGATCTTAAAAATGAATCAGCTTCACTGTAAAAATACATCAAAATTATTGACATTGTTAATAGCAGCCCAACTTCTTCCTCAATGATATACAACAAATGTCATGTAAGATAAACAACTGCTAATATAAGGCCACACAAATTTCATTTCTTGGTTAATGGATTTTTCTAGAAAAATAATGGAGTGGGCGGGTGAAAAAAATAAAAATAACAACAGGCCTATGCAACCTATTATGATCCAAAATGGTATGATAGGAGCCATGAAGTCAACACACCAGGCTGGTTCAAAATTTAAATAATGAATTTTGAACTGTTAATGATACTATTGCATTAAAAGATGGAATAACTGTAACAACTAGGAAGAAAAGGACTGTTTTCAACTGTTCAGGGCAAAATATGAGCATTTTGCAGTTGATTCTGAATTTTTTTTTGCAAATCAGAAAAGAATGAAGCGGGCGAATCTGATAACCAAGAAATTAAATTGGTGTGGCCTTACCTGTGATACTGTGATACAGGTGTTTGACAGGTGTCTTACCTGTGTTACCTACAGGTGTTTGAGGTGCCAGGTGTGGCTGTTGAGGACGTCTTTGCTGAGGGGAGAGGAGCAGACTTCCACATCCCCCCACAAACACTGACTCAGCAGGACAGGGACAGGTACTGTGGCAGCACCTACCTGGGACTCCTGCCCAGCCAGCTCAACAACCTAGGTAGGACTCAGGGGTCGTAATAGATTTTGGGGCCAACTTGCACTGGTGCAGATGAAAAAAAAGTGCTTGCACCAGAAGAAAAATAGTGGCACCCCCCAAAAATAATTAAGGTACACAACCAAAAGTACATGTAGTATTAACTTTAATAGCATCCAATATTTGCTTACACTACTAAAAGTACTAGAGCGATGTAGATAGTAACCTTCTATTAACTACAAAAAATTAAGAAAAACTTCATGGATTCTGGTTTTGTTGAAATTGTTCCCTTTCCAGTTCTTTATTAGATATTTCTACAGGTTGTAACAGCGGATAAAGCAAACTTGCACTGCCGTGCATACCGGCAAAAAATTAGTTGCACGACACCAAATTTACTTGCACCAAGTTGCACACAGAGGGGTATTTCGACCCCTGTAGGTGCATAAGATTAAAGTGCTCATGACACCAAATTATGACTTTAGCTGATATTAATTGGCATAACTAGTATTACCTGGCTAACAGACACATTTACAATAAATATGCACGCGGTTCCCCTGTTACATTCGAAATTCTAATGCCCTGCCTTGGAAAAGTCAGCACAAGCCAAACTTCAAGTTTGTAGCCCCTTACAACTCATACTTTAACTTACTAAGTACTTGACATTCTGTGTAAGCCTTTTTGGCCTGATACGTAACAAATCATAATGACACCCAGAGGGGGTCATCACACGTAGTTGAAGATTGAAAAACCTGAAGGTGTTTTTAAAAAAATCTGAAGCTTTTCTGGAAAATTTGGAGATTTTTTCAAAGAATCTGAAGATTTTTCTGACATATTTGAAAATATCTGAAGTTTTTTTAAAAGAATTTTGAAGATTTTTGCAAAGAATCTGAACTTGTTCTTAAGACATTCCCAAGCAATTATATGTTTGTAAGATATCTCTTAAGACATCTCTTGAGACACACACCCCTGCCATTCATTGATGTTCTTAAGTCACAACTGTTGTACAACGTACAACGTATGTGTGTCATGTCTGCCCATCCCTGATGTACGTTCTCATAGCCGGCGTATGTGACGCTGACGGCCAAGTTGGAAACACCTGCTACGCTCTCTTCAACGAGCTGAAGACCTACCAGGAAGCCAAACGGTCCTGCAGGAACAAGGGAGGGGCACTGGCACTGGCAGACAGGGATACCATCCAGGCCTTCAAAAACCAGCTCAGTTCGTACCTGCAAAGTCGTTGGCTACAGTGGGAGTACTGGATCGGGGTGGACAACCTCAACGGCACGCTAGAATTTGTCGAGTGGGATGACGCGACGACCGCGGTCGATGAGGGCGTCAACGATGGCTGGCACGACAGCGGTTGGGGAAATGACAGCTCCGTTCAGCCAACATGCGTGAGCCTGGTGTCCTCCTGGCACACCTACGTGTGGAAAGCGACCGACTGCACACGCCGCGCTGCCTACATGTGCCAGTTTGGTAAGGCCTAGGAAAATAAATGTTGTGTTTCCTGTTTCCCGACCGACCCTAAAAAAAACGCCGACCCTAGCCTTATTTTTGTGTGGACCCCTGCATATTGCCAAAATGATTGCTGTGTAACAGTGCGCTCAGTACCGGTTCCAGACTTGTAAAGTTAAAAACGTTTCGGTTCTAGTCCAAACAAACAAAAAAAACAGAACGTTGAAAATCATTGTCACATTCCCCTTTTTGTTCTAAGCCACCTAAAGCCTTCCATAGATGGGAAAATTTCGCTCCAAAATGAAGAAAACATTGCCATCGGGCATAACTTTGCAAGTCTTTTCACGTTACCTTGGCCTCCGTAAAATCATGAACGCTACAGCGGCTACACTATCGGCAGTGTCACTAAAGAATATATCGTTCCCAGAAGAAATCATACGCATGAAAATAACAACTATAACTTTGTTTCCCATCCATTTTTCCAACATGTTCTGCTTAATATATAAACATACCAATCACCAAATTCTAAAAAAAAAATGAAAAATAAAAATAAAATAAAATTATCCCTACCTACCGACCCAAATGTTTTCAGGAGTGAAACAGGAAACACAACATTTTTTTCCCTTGGCCTAAGGGCATATGACATGCCCAATGGGTGTCTCAAGACAGCAGCATGGAGTTGGTTGATGCAGGCATGCTTTCAACAGTTTGGGGACAGAAATTTTTGCAGTGAAAGCTGATGGTGGAATGCTGCATGGACTGCTCTTGTTTCATCCCTGTCTTAGGATTATTCATTTGTTTCAGACTGTTCCTGTTCAATGAATGCATTTTGTTGTTGGCAGATACACTTGGTTGATGCAGGCATGCTTTAAACAGTTTGCGGACAGAAATTTGTGCAGTGAAAGCTGATGGTGGAATGCTGCATGGACTGCTCTTGTTTCATCCCTGTCTTAGGATTATTAATTTGTTACCTTCGCCAAGAAGTTTATGTTTTCAGGGGCGTTCGTGTATGTGTGTGTGTGTGAGTGTGTCTGTCTGTCTGTCTGTCAACACGATAACTTGAGAAGGCCTTGATGGATTGTCTTGATACTTGGTAGGTGGGTAGGTCTTGATGAGACCTCAAAATGATTAGATTTTGGACCCCCTAGCGGCTTGTTATGGTACTGCAGCTAAACTTCCGGTTTTGATATCTCATGATCTAGACATGCTATGGTGATGAAATTTCGATGGTAGGTAGCTCTTTTGCTGGGGAAGAAGTGATGTGAGTTTAGGCCCCCTAGCGGCTTGCTCTGGAACTGCAACGATATATTCTTGAAAATATTCAAAAGTGGATAACTCAAGAACCGGTTGACGGATCGTCGTGATTTTTGGAATGTAGGTAGCTTACGTGATCCTTCATATAATTATGCAAATATGGGTATAATTTGCATAATTTATGGGGAAATTCTATAAATCAGCTGCATTCCATGATAGGACAATTAAAGCTTGTGACATTGGTAATTGACAACGAGAGAAACACAGGAAGATATTGATTATGTTAATAATGACCTAATTTGCATAATTAATGAGAAAATTTTATAATTATGTAATGATAACTGCCTGGAATTTCATACTTGTGGTATTTGAAAGTAAAATTGAGGTGAACATCATTAAACATAATTTATTCAAATCAGGACCTCATTTGTATAATTTATTAGGAAATGCTAGAATGCATTGTTTGTTAATATAAGACTGTCTTTTGGTTGAGATTATGATAAAATGATATAATTAATGAAAATTAGGTTCCTATTTCTTAAATCAGGGGGGAATAATCTAATCTATAATTTGTCAGTCATAAAGATTAACATCATTTGGCGAAGGTATGAGATCGGGGAACTCTAGTTTAAAAATAAGGGTACTAAAAGTCATAACACAAACTCTGCTCTCTGCTTGCAGGTTTTTGCTACACACACGTTGTCTTGCCAAACTACGGTGAACTCTTCCACCTGTGACACAACCTTCACTTAATCCTGAGTTGGTTATACTTCACTCTGACAGATCAAGTGCTTATGGGGATTAGCACCTCCCAACAAAACAGCTCCCTTGGAAACCGAGGACTTACACGATAACACCATAATGCACAGATAAGGCAGGGTTATTACACCTTTGTCCCGCGGCCCAGATAA